>NW_026876931.1:0-20304 GCF_032173495.1 Musca vetustissima | reverse complement strand
CCCATATATATTGTTGTCCGATTTAATGTAAAGAGTCTCTATATATCTTTCGATTTGCACGAAATTTGGTACAGCCTACTAAATTAGGTCAAGAATGATGTATGCTAAGTTTCGTGAAAATCGGTTCAGATTTAGATACAGCTCCCATATATATTTTCGACAGATTTTATTTAAATGGTGCACTGAAAATCATTCGATTTGCACGAATTAAGTCTAGAATAGTCTAGCAAAGTTTCGTGAAAATCGTTCAGATTTATATGTAGCTTCCATATATATGTTCGTCCGATATAAATTAATCTCTGGTAACTTTCCTTGAATTCGGTTCATGGTAAATTTACACCATGTAATCAATGGATGTCTGATTGAGATTAAATTTTAAACTGACCAATATACCAAATAGCGTGTGTCAAGTTTGCTTTAAATCGATTTACAAAATTAAGCATACGTTGCAGAATGACATGTGTAGGGATTGATGTTAGTCGGTTTAGATATAGTTAAATTTCACATATTTAAATTCGTTAAATTTCATGTCAATGTTCCAGATTTAGATATAGCTCCCATATATAGTTTCGTTCGATTTCATGTAAATGGTGCACCACATATATCTTGCGATTTGCACGAAATTTGGCATAACGTACTAAATTGAGTCTAGAATGATGTCTGCCAAGTTTCGTGAAAATCGGTCCAGATTTAGATATAGCTCCCATATATAGTTTCGTTCGATTTCATGTAAATGGTGCACCAAAGTCCCTATATATCCTTCGATTTGCACGAAATTTGGCATAACGTACTGAATTGAGCCTAGAGTGATGTCTGCCAAGTTTCAAGAAAATCGGTTCAGATTTACATAGAGCTCCCATATATAGTTTCGTCCGATTTCATGTAAATGGTGCCGAAATTTAGCATATCGTACTGAATTAAGCCTAGAGTGATGTCTGTCAAGTTTCGAGAAAATCGGTCCAGATTTCTATATAGCTCCCACATATAGTTTCGTCCGATTTCATGTAAATGGTGCACCAATTCCAAGTAAATTGGGCATCAAACTCCTCATGTTAGTCAGATTGACATCAAAGTAGTTGTGTTTTCTAGAAGTACAGACATAGCCCATCGGATGACCTATTTATATTTTTATATTTGTTTGAAGTCGATTTACATACTTTATGGATAGATCTAGATAGATTCACATTTAGATAAATATCACATATTGTATTTCATCCAATTTCATGTTAAGAGTCCTGTTTAATATACCCATAGTGGTGAAGGGTATCATATAGTCGGCCCCGTCCGACTTTACTACTTTCCTTACTGGTTTTATTTTCAGTTTGTGAAATATGTAAATATGTTTACTTTGGAAAAAATGTTATTTGGCTTAAAAACACCGAAGTGAATATTGTGAATTTTAATTATAAATCGTTTGATCATCTAGAAGGCACGTTAAAAGTCGGAGACTGGGATATAATAAATTTAGATATACCTTTAATTTTTATTCGCTGATCCTATTACTGATAACAAAAACATCCATCTAAGTCGTTTTATGTACTGCGTTCTGTGCATTATTTTCATGTAATTTTTTTCAAACCAAATGCTTTGGGATTTTGTTCTAATAATCATAATCCCTCATCATTCAATATATTCCTAGATCAGCGCAAAATTATTGTTGTACAGCAACTGTTTTAGCGGGGAAAGATTGCAACACTTTGCGTAGAATTTTTGTATCAAATTTATATTTAACGCAACGTGTAAAGTTAATACTGGCAAATGCTCTATTAATGTCGCTGCTCTTATACGGACTTGGAGTGTATTCGGGATCCATTGATTTGCATGTTAATAAGCTAAAGCGAATTATTAGTGGATGTTCTTTTGAAAAATATTCAGTATATATATTACCGTGGACCCTTAAGGATGTTATTTTCACAGCAATAATGCTATACGTTTAAAAATTCTATGTCAGTTACACATTTCATAGTAAAAATTACCATATTATGGATTTACTTTTTTGGCCTTTGGAAGGGGCAGCGAAGTGCCACGGGTCCAGCTAGTTTACAATATATATCTTCCCTCCCATCACCGACAATATTCACAAAAAAACCTTCAACATCTTCTCAGAAAATCTCTTCACAATGTTTGCTTAAAACAAAAAGGATATGTTAATTCACAGAATATTAACAACTTTGTATTTATCTGTCACAGAATGTCATAAATCATTTTGAATGCAAGGATTTGCATGTGAATTTTTAAAAAGTATTATTGCATTAACTCAGTGACTTATATTGAATGCATCACCTGTATGTTTTTCCGGCCAAAAAGTCACTCCGCAGCCGAGGAAAAAAGTTGCAATTGAAATGCTGAGTACAAAGTGGTTCACGCCTCATGTTACAAATCACTTACAATCTACACAGCGGTTGAAAACTTAATCACTTTCAGCTGTGATTGTTTCCACTGCTTTCAGCTTCTGTTTTATGTTCTTTTTTTGCTTTCCAAGGGTATTATTGGTCCAAGTTTAACTGGTAGTACTTTTTGCAATTCACAGAAGACATTTGCGAAAAGTTCATTTAGGCGTGGAAATGGCCTGCTAGTTTTTTTGCAATGAACAAAATTGCTAAGGGGTGAGTTCAGTTATTAACTGTAAAAGGTATATACTGTTTATTGTAGAATATATCACAAACATTAACTTGGGAAAAAGAAAATCTTTAAAAAATTACGTACTGGAAGGTTTTCTAAGATATATTTAAAAAACCTACGCATTGATAGTTTTTTTTAACTAATTGTTAAAAACATTCACGTTCAGATACTCATTTAAATTGTATCTATAGTCGAGTGTATCACGCAGCCGTTGAAAAGCAATCTCGCCTGAACATTCCGAGACAGGCGAGGATTTGAATTCCCATTTCGAGTCGGAAACGAAGGAAAACCCAGCTAACCAGCTAACATATACTCATAGAGATAAGCTTAACATTTCCTCCATGGACCGAGTGATAGTTTAAAACAAAATTAAAAATCCTCACCAATGGACAGATATATGTTAAAACACGCCTATGGGCCGTTAGATGTTTGGAAAAAATATTTAAAAAAATCCACTCCTATAGGCCGGTTAATGTTTGGAAAAAATATTTAAAAATCCACTCCTATAGGCCGGTTAATGTTTGGAAAAAATATTTAAAAAATCCACTCCTATAGGCCGGTTAATGTTTGGAAAAAATATTTTAAAAATGCAAGCCTATAGGTCAGTAGATGTTTGAAAAAATATTTAAAAATTCAAAGCCTATAGGCCGGTAGATGTTTGGAAAAAATATTAAAAAATCCACGCCTATAGCCCGGTAGATATTTAAATATTTAAAAACCCACGCATACATATAGTTAAAAAAAATATTAAAAAATCCACGCCTATAGCCCGGTAGATATTTAAATATTTAAAAACCCACGCATACATATAGTTAAAAAAAATATTTAAAACATCCACGCCTACATATAATTAAAAAAATATTTAAAAAGTCCACGCCTATAGCCCAGTAGATGTTTGGAAAAAATATTTAAAAATCCTCGCCTACATATAGTTCAAAAAAATATTTAAAAATCCTCGCCTACATATAGTTCAAAAAAATATTTAAAAATCCTCGCCTACATATAGTTCAAAAAAATATTTAAAAATAGATGTTTGGAAAAAATATTTAAAAATCCACGCCTATAGCCCGGTAGATGTTTGGAAAAAATATTTAAAAATCCTCGCCTATATATATTGCTCAAAAAAATATTTAAAAATCCTCGCCTATATATATTGCTCAAAAAAATATTTAAAAATCCTCGCCTATATATATTGCTCAAAAAAATATTTAAAAATACTCGCCTATATATATTTCTCAAAAAAATATTTAAAACATCCACACCTACATATAGTTAAAAACATATTTAAAACAATCCACGCCTACATATACTCCAACAAATATTTAAAAAACCCACGCCTACATATAGTTAAAAAAATACATTAAAAAACCCACGCCTACATATAGTTCAAAAAATATAATAAAAAATCCACGCTTATAGATAGTTGGAAAAAATTGAGCCCCGGCCCCCTGTGGCTACACGGTTGGTCTTGACCGATTATCTTCAAAGCAACCGTGCATATACCTTCGTTTTAAAATTCTACAGCTCTAATAGTCCTTCAAAAATACTTGCTAACAAATTAAGGCGTGTAGACTTGATAGCCTGTTTTAAAACCCCATCCTTATAGTTCCGATAATTTTTGCTTTTTATTTCCTTTTTGTAAGATCCAATATTTCACCCAACCCCTTATGACTAATTTCGTCCTACGCATACTAAAATCTTTCCTTAGCTGTATTTAAGCAGATTTTTTCTCCCCTACGACGTTTTTTTCTTCTTCTTCGCTTTTGCTAAATTGACTAGTTTGCTTTTTAAGAAGTTATATGACGTTTTTTTTTTCTTCTCTAGCTTTCGTCGTAATGTCTCCTACCATTCATTTGGAAATAACCGCTTTCTTTGTAGCTTAACTGAAGTTAATCTGAAATGGCAAATGGTGTTACGGCCTCAAAAAAAGAAGAAAAAAACTTTACGACGACGTAGTTCTTTTGTGTACTTAAGGAAACCACTTATGAAGTGCTTAAATAATCAATGAGTTTTTTTTCTGTAAATGGAAACTATGTTAAGAAGTTCCCGCTTACCAAAGAAGCAAGCAAATAGAAAAAAGTTGAGGAAGAAAAGGATTTATATATTCTTAGAAAATTTTAGTGGTTCTTTGTCATGCATATTTATATGAAAATAAGTCGGAATAGAACGTTTGGTTTTGAATAGATTTTATTATTTGTTATTTTAATATATTAATATTGTTAACATCGAAAAAGGCATATTAATATAAATGGTTATAGGCCGTATTAGGTATACAGGGGATTATATTGTTGCAGACTTTTATGAGTTTGAAGGGAGTAGGCATTAGGGTGAATACTTATAAATAACCTCATATCCCTGTATCTTTGCTTGGTGGGTATTTACCTAAGATAAAAAAACTGAAAGTTTTAACCGAATTTTCCGGGGCTATATTTTGGCATTCGGTGTTCATAGAGGTAGAAGAACATGTTTATAGATCTACTTCTATTAAGGTTCATGTTTATTTATTTTCTGTATTTTGGAAGTTTGGCAGAATTTCTGTGGTACAGGGTATTATGTCTTTGTGTATATGGTTGTAACAGGCAAAGCTAACGAGATAGATACATAGTTCCTTTTGAGAATATGCATAGAATCACTTTCTATGTCGATCTATGCATGTCCGTCCGTCCGTCTGTCTGTCCATGTTAAATTGTAAACAATGTACAGGTCGCATTTATGATCCGAATTGGATGAAATTTGGCACAGGTCACTTATTTGGCCTAAGGACAAACCCTATTGAAATTGGGAAAAATCGGTTCAGATTTAGATATAGCTCCCATATATAGTTTCGTCCGATTTTCAGAAAGTGGTGTACCAAAGCTTCAATATATGGCCTTTTGACACACAATTTTGCACAACGTACTGAAGTTAGTATAACCTACTGTGTGGAAAGTTTCGTTGATATCGGGTCAGATTTAGATATAGCTCCCATATATAGTTTCGTCCGATTTTCTGTAAATGGTGTACCAAAGCTCCAAAATATGGCCGATTGACACAAAATTTTGCATAAAGTTCTGATGTTAGTGTAACTTACGGTGTGAAAAGTTTCGCTGAAATCGGTTCAGATTTAGATTTAGCTCCCATATATAGTTGCGTCCGATTTTCAGTAAATGGGGCAACAAAGCTCCAAAATATGGCCGATTGGCACAAACAAATTTCAGAACGTTCTGAAGTTAGTGTAACCCACCGTGTGGTAATTTCATCGAAACTTTCGCTGAAATTGGTTCTGATTTAGATATAGCTCCAATACAAAGTTTCCGATTTTCAGTTAATTGTCCGCCACAGCTCCAAAATATGACCGATTGGCACAACATTTTGCACAACCTACTGAAGTTAGTATAACCTAACGTGTGGAAAATTTCATTGAAATCGGTTCTGATTTTTATATACTCCGTATACTATTTCGTCTGACTTTACTGCTTTCCTTAAAGGTTATACCCTACACAACTATGTTGTCAGGCGAAATATTGGTCCTAGACCCACCATTAAGTATACCGATCGTCTTATCTTGACTAGCTGAGTCGATCTAGACATGTGTGTCCGTCTGTCGTCTGTCCATTATAATTTGTAAACACGATACAGACAACAGTTATGGACCAATCTTCACGAAATTTTGCATTTAGGAAGGGTTTTGGACAATGAAGACCCATATTGTTTTTTGGTAAAGATCGATTAATATTTAGAGGATGATATGGACCAAATATTTAATTTTTGTTGGTTTTTTTGGTCGATCTAGAGGTCGCAAATTTAGGGGGTCAAATGGACCCTGACTTTTGTGTGAAAAATGAGAAATTTTGTATTCTATGGTGTATATATTTACTCGTAAAGCATATAGACCCGCGAAGTTGGTAGCGTATCCAAGAGGAACGGTTGACCTTCAAAATGACTCCAATTACATTGTCGTATGTACTCGGATGTGGGAGTTACACACAAATATTTACAGGTGCTTACGTATTCAGATATTATTTTGTAACCCATTACCACATTAGAGGGCGGAAATATAGCGCTGATCCCTTTAAAATTTGCCATGAAGTTCCAATTATAGTTAAAGACAACGCCTATAATTTACGATGATGATCTGATTAAAATTTTTTGATGAATTGGACCAAAAACTTAATTTTTTGTGTGTTTTCTAGTCGAATATAGGCGAACATCACAACACAACCCACTGTGAAGGGAATCGGAATAAACATCCGAGTTCCGTGGTAGTTGTGTAGGGTATCGTATGATCGGCACCGTCCGACTATACTGCTCCGCTCACTGGTTTTAAATTTCACTTCATTTGAAATTACCACATATTTCATAAAATTCAATTGCCCCATTGATACATCTAATCAGATTATCCGCAATTCCCCTTCGTTCTTATTTTTCTAATTTTAAAACAATCACCGTAAATTGACGTTCGTTTCTTTTTCCCATGCTCTCTATCTCTCTCATTTACTTGTCATAGTCCTTGTCGTCGTTTTTGTTTTAGACTCCCAAATGAAATATTTATTATGACACATAAATATTGTCATTGCCATGCATGAGCACCAAGTAAAGGATAAAACAAAAATCAACATGTCGTTTCATGGGAAGAAAACTGCAATTGAAAAAATATCGAAAATAAACGAAAGGAACAACACAATAACCAACTCAATTCCACCAAGAATTGTGTTAAACCATGACAATGATGCTAAACAAAACGTTTTTTCTATCGCTTCATTTGCCATCGCAGTCATTGTGTCACAGAGATTTCATCGCGTTGTATGTTGCATGATGACAAGTGCCTCACAACACGACTTGCCTTGAATGGCTTTAGAGTCAGCCACTTCTATGTGAAGTGCTTTTTAAGAGGTTTAATTTTTTTCAGATATTTTTTTACACTAGAATGCAGAATTTTAAAATATCTTCAGGCAATTTTTATTTTAAATACTTTGTTATGGTTCTGATTTTTAAAAGTATACTAAAAATAATTTTTCTTTTAATTTTTATTTCAGGAGGTTGTGCATTGTATATGGCAATACAAAACAATCTACAAATATGTGGAAAATAGGGCAGCTCCAGGACCTGTAACATGACATTCCAAATTCGATATCGTTCTATAGCCTCCATATGAATGCCCACCAAATGTTCTGTATTTTAATATTATAGCACCAATGGGCTGCAATTTGGTATACCAGTTTCTTGGAGGGTTACAATATTTTCTTTTTCAAAATATTTTCGATATAAGCCCTGGTTGTAACATATCACCAATATAAAATTCCACCCAAGTAGCTATAATTCGGCATTCTAGGTTCTTGGAGAGTGACAAATATCGTTTCAGAAAATGTTGAGTTGTCTTTAATTTTTCCTATTCGTGGTTAGAAAAGTTATGTTAATTTTAATTTTAGAAGTAAAAGTTAAATCATAAATTAATTTTTTTTCTCATAAATCGTCAGGACCAATTTTGATTTTTTGTACTCTGCGTGACTCATTTATCTGTAATACAGTGTAATATGACAACAGCCAAATGAATTTAATACGAAAACAATTGTCGACGTAAAACGAAATTAACCAGAAACAACTGGATAACGAAAAAAAAGAAAACAACTTTACAGACTAGAAATATTTTTCCATACTTTACGTGATTTTATAAAAAACAACTGTGGTCCAGTTGTTTTGATTGCAAATTGTCGGTGGACAAGGACACAACAACCCCACCTCCCCCGAGTTCACGTCGTTTTAGTAATCCCAGAACTAAAATGACCAACTAACTGGAGTGGTGAAAATAAATGGCTGAATATATGATGGAACGAAACAGAATGGATGGACGGATGGTTGGAATCAGTAAATGCATAAATGTTTATGTCACGTCGTATCCTTTATTATTCTTTCATTTCATATTGCAATTTTTACTCTCTCTTTTTTGTGTAGTTGTTGTTAGTTTTGTTTGTGTTGCTGCATGACATCAACTGATTGTGGTTTTAGCTGAAAAGACAGTTAATAAAATTGTCAGCTTTTTTTTGTTCTCTTTGCTATTCAGATTTTATCCACTGGTTTAGATGTTAAATGCACATACATACCCTCGCATATTCATTTGTGGTACATGTTTGTAATTGCTTTAAACAAAGGGATTAAAAGCTATTGATTGACATACAATTCCCCTGTGAGCCATTCAAAATTTGTAACAAATTCTGAAAAAAAACGTTAAACAAAAAATCATAAATATTTTTGTATTAAATACTTAATCCTATTTCATGTGACAAAGCTCACGTACAACAATACCAACAAACAAACAATGAAATTTATATATTTAACAAATAATAGACTGACTGGCTGACTGTCGGCCTGTCTGGTCAAAGGTCGATAAAGCATCCATTCATCCGTGATGGTTTCTATATATTCAGTGACCGTTTTGGGAGATTTGTATAAACAAACAAATGATGGATTTTAAAGGCGATGACTGTTTGATAATTTATTATTTTTCATAGTTAGCATAAAGGGTTAGCGTATGGTTTTAATTAGAATTTAAATAAAATTAAAGATTTAAATAAAAGTAACCAATTTTGCATCGACTGTAAAAAAAAGCGCGTGGTTTTAAAAAAAAAATAATACTTTTCATTATTAGGCCACTTAGCGTGGAAATTTATATTCTCAGCCTTGTTGCTAATTAGAGTATATAAACTTTGTAGCAAATGTGCCTAATCGTAATATTTTAGAAATTAAAGTTTGGCATAGAGGATTGCTCCTCCCCATTTTAAAAAGACGCTCCCTCCCCATTTTAAAAGACGCTTTTTAAGAGACGCTTAGTCCACCCCTAAATTTTCCTCTCAGTCTATGCGAGGTCTTTTTTCAATAAAAACCAGTAAGGAGAGTAGTAAAGTCGGACTGGGCCAACTATATGATACCCTTCACCACTTTGGGTATATTCTACATATGTATCCTAACAGACGTCGCGTGTTTGTTATATGTCTATATCTGAACCGATTTCAGGGAAACTTGCCAGAGACTAATTTATATTACTTCAGTACGTTGTGTCAATCGGCCTAGCTATGGATCTTTTCACGAAGCTTAGCAACGTCATTCTAGACTTAATTTAGTACTCTATACCAAAATCGTGCAAATCGAAAAATATATAGGGACTTTGGTGCACCAATTACATAAAATCGTACGAAAATATATGTGGGAGTTGTATCTAAATCTGAACAGATTTTCACGAAACTCAGCACACGTCATTCTAGACTTAATTCAGTATGCTATGACAAATTTCGTGCAAATCTAATGATTTTCAGAGACTTTGGTGCACCAATTACCTAAAATCGGATGAATATATATATGGGATCAATATCTAAATCTGAACCGATTTTCACGAACCATAACGCACATCATTCTTGACCTTATTCGCTACTCTGTGCCAAATTTCGTGCAAATCGAAAGACATATATGGAATTTAGTTGACTATTTACCTAAAATCGGCCAAACTATATATGGAATCTAAAGCTGAACCGATTTTCACCAAACTTAGCACACATCATTCTAGACCTTATTTATTACGCTGTGCAAAATATCGTGTACTAACATTCTGCCGACCTATATTCTGAGCCTGGGCAATGTTTCGCGATATATGTATCCTATTGACGTGGTAGAGATCCACATATAACCTTTCTTACACTGGTAACTATTCCGAATCAAGTTTCATGGAGTTGACGTTTACACCATAAGCTTGAAATATTGACTGATCATCATGAAAACAGTCATACTTCTTCGTCAATTTCATCCCCTAAATATCATCTGGCAATAACGGAAAATTATATTCGTCGTCTTTGACTATAAAAGGAACTTCGTGTAAGGCAATGGCGCAACATTTTCGCCACCTAGTGTGTTCATGGTAACGCTAAACCATGTCCGAATAAGTATTTCCCAGCCATTTATGTGCAATTTTGGTTTCGTAGATTCCGTTCATGGTTTTTTGATGTTAAAAATGCCCCTCGCACAGGTAGGCCGGTCGTCGGCCGATAAAATCGGAGAAATTATCGAAGTTTACCGGCATGTTAGCATCACCCAGGATTGGGCAAATTTCACAAAAATGCCAGGCGTCCAAAATAAAACTTCAAGTTGCCAGCCCAAAAAATATAAATTTCGAAAAAAATGTCATCTGGCAACACAATATCAAGAACTAAGAATTTGATCTGGCAACTCCCTACCAAAAATATCTAAAAATTTTGGTTTGGCAACACCCTACTCCGCCATATAACACATTTTCAGTATTTTGAAAGTTTTAGCAACATTGAAATTTGGTATGGATTTTGGAGATTGATTATTTTTTACTACTTTTTGACATATCACTCTCTCAGCCGTATTGCCGAAGAGTATGTTGATCGATGTTCAGGGATTCTGGAAGAATAGAAACAACTTTGCAGAAAATATTAAAAATAGGTTTAGACATAACCCTCATATAAAAATCCCTCTCCATTTTCGGCATTTGAAGGCTTTTTAGTTTGTCTTTCAGAGTTCCTGGAGGGAGGGAAATATGTTTGCAGATATTTTTATTATATACACTCAGTTGTTGACAAAGCATATAAAAAAATCCGTCCCCATTTTCAGTATTTTGATTTCATACTTAGTTTACATTCGAAGTGTCCTCTGTATGGTCTTCTTGAATACATACAGTTCTTGACATAGCAACCATATATAGGTACCTCCACATTTTCGGTATTTCAATATAAATTTTTTGAAGAAAGCCTATATTTTGGCAGTGCAGATTTTTTAAGTCGGGCTTCCTTGACTGCATATTTTCACCTAAATGGCTGTATATTGGCCTTTCAAGTTCTTGGATTTGGAAATGAATTTCTGAAGAAAATATTCTATATAGGTTCAAGTTTATCCTATCATTTTGGAGCCAACATAGAGGAACCTTTCTCTCCTTTTCGGGTGTTTTGAAGTTCTTAGTCGCATTCTGTATACGCGTTAATATTTTGACATACACTCAGGCATTCCAGGCTCTTATAGGTTAAGATCTTACATTACATTACATTGTGTAGGAAGCGATTCTACCAAAAATTATAGATATGGGGAACATTTTCGTGGTATCCCAATATAATGGTACCTCCATTGTTCGGCATTTAGGAGATCCAAAGCTTGAGTTCTCAAGTGGTAACAAAGCTGCCTACCAAAGCTAGTCAAAAACTTTAGTTCTCATGTGATAACTACGAAGAATTATCCATATTGGTCCACGGTTTGGTACAGCCCCAACTACAAGTTTAGATATTTTCAACCGAGAAAACGGTCGGGCTCTTGGTGAAACGACGTTTTTACTTGTTTCAAAATATTTTTTATTTTGACTTTGAAAACATCGTACCAGGTGTGGTATTAAAAAAATATACTACCATAGAAGAATGTGTTTTGTTCGCATGCACACAAATCTGCTGATCTACTCACCCCAATCACCAAACATTTTATTTTCTTGTTGTAAGCTACAAATTAAAAATGCATAAAAGCGGTCATAAACTTGTAAACTTTCAAACTAAAGTTTATCCAAAAACAAACCCATAATACAAATAAATCCGCTACAACATTTTTCCGAGCAAAGAATTCACATTTGGTTTAGGGGAACAATTGTAATGTTTTATGAATGAGGTTAAAAGTTACGACGGTAACACCTCAGTCATGTTCGCCTGTTTGTTTTTTTTCTTCTGCCAGCTGAATTTGCCATATGTGATGCTGCAGATGAGAGGTCTAAGTTCCAACCCTTTAAAATTCATTGTTCTTTTTCTATAGCCATCATATGCACTCACACGGACACACACATAGATATGCCAACCACACCAGAAGGAGTGCCAACTATGGTTGGCCGTTTTGTCTTTTAAATATTTAGTTCATTTTCATTATATTTTTAGTGGCAAGAAGACGAAAAACACAATAACACGTTGGTGTGGTATGTATAAGTGTGGGTGTATGTGTGAAAGTTGAATGTTATTGTTTTGCAAGGTTTTTCGGTTTATTTTTTGTATTTTTAACTAACATTATATTCACATTTTGCCTTCTTGCCAAAGAAAACAACGAAACAAAGCCCTTGGTTCTTTAATGATGGTGCTAGTAATAATGCTGCTTTTGATATTATATGTATATGTGATTATTTTCTTCATATATGTACATATATATCAGACAAGGATAATTAAGAAAACTGTTGAGTGACCCAGCAAAATAAATTGCTAGGAAAACGAGGATATAATTATAACATATATAATATTATTTTAATTCTCAATGACCAATAGACAGATTCATTACGTCTAAAACATATTCTCAAATACAATTAGGATCATCCGAAGTTGTTTTTTAGAATAGTATTCCCAATTTGTTGTCCAAAATACTTATGCAGGATTTTCTTTATCTGAAAAAATCTCAATATTATATTACTGTTGATACATATTTAAGTACTCGTACTAGTTCTTGATAAAATAAATTTAAAAACTTTTCTCTTATTGACCAAATGGGCCTTATACAAATATTTAAAAAAAATCCACACAACAAACAGTAAGGAAAGTAGTAAAGTCGGACTAGGCAGACTATACAATATCCTTCACAACTTTGGGTATAATCAACATTCACATGAAATTGAACGACCTTCTATGTGATCTTTATCTATAAGTGAACCAACTAATATCAATCCATACTCAAGACTTTCTGCAACACATGCCAAATTTCATTTTATTCTGGCAGATTTAGAGTCGTTTGCTTTCAAATTGACATATTTATGTAAATCGATTTAAAATAAACTCGATGCTCTATATTCGGTATGCCGCACAATAAAATAATATATTGGAGCTACATCTAAATCTGAACAGATTTTCACGAAAATTAGCACACATCATTCTGAACCTAATTCAGTACCCTATGCCAAATTTCGTGCAAAAGATATATAGGGACTTGGGTGCACCATTTTTATAAAATAGGACGAAAATATATATGGAAGCTATATCTTAACCTGAGCCGATTTTCAAGAAACTTAACACACATCATTCTAGAATTAATCCAGAGCGTTATGCCAAATTTCGTGCAAATCGAAATATATATAGGGACTTTGGTGCACCAATTAAATCTGAACCGATTTTCACGAAACTTAACATGTATCACTCTTGGCTTAATTCAAAAGATCCATAAGGACTTTGCTACACCTTTTACATTAAGGGAACCCCCCCCCCCATTCTCGATTTTTTATTTTTAAGATTTTAAATGGGCTGGTAAATGATGAAGATCTTCGCCGATTGGCTTTATCCTAGTTCATACGAGAGCTATACACTCTCAGAGAAACGCTGCAAAATTTGGAACCGATTGGATTATTGGTTTTTGAGTTATCGTGTCCGCCATTCACAAAAAAATGTTTAGAGTAAAACGCGTTTAAAGTTTGAGACGCCCTTTAGCCGTCACTTAATGTTGATACAATAAATCGGATATATCTTCAAGACTTCTTGAGATTTTCACTTGAAATTTTGTAGAGACATTCCTTAATCAGTGTAGATTCGAATTATATCAACAAAAATTTTGTCACCGAGAATGGGGGGGTCCCCTTAAATCGGACGAAAATTTATATGGGAGATATATCTAAATCTGAACCGATTTTTCCCTATTTCAATAGGGTTGTTCCTTGGGACAAATAAATGAGTTGTGCCAAATTGCATCCCATTCGGATCATAAATGCGACCTGTACTTTGTTAAAAATTTAACATGAACAGACAGACGATTAGACGAGCATACGGAAAGATTCTATGCACATTCTCAAAAGGAACCATGTGTCTATCTTGTTTCCTTTTGCGGTTACAAACATATCCATAAAGACATAATACCCTGTGCCACAGTGTGGTGAAGGGTATAAAAACTCCATGCTTATGGATCTATAGAATTTTCAGTATTTACAAGACTTTAATCGCACTTCGGTTTCTCTGACCACCCTCCTAACTATTAAAATTGAAGAAGATGTAGGTATAGCAAAAAAATTACAGTCTAACCAATGAGGATGTGGATTTGACATCAAATAAATACAAGAGGCTATCTCAGGATGAAATAGTTTATATCGAAAATTATTAGGAAACAGAGCTGCATTTTCCAACAGCATGAATTTCGAAATTTTGTTTTGTAGGGAGTAAGTGACCTGGTAACGTGTATATGGGTCAATATTTTATGGGTCAATCGGAACTTATTATACCCTTCACAATGAGGAGTACACTAAAAATGTCAATAATCGACAGGAACCAGTCTACGAAGACTCCTTCAAAACATGGACTACATTGCGAATTGTATACAAAAAGCTAGTCGCTTCAACCGAAGTGTTTAAATTTAGCCACTTTGGTTGAACAATTCTGCTAAGAAATCAATGAGGCTGTACCAAAATACAGAACTACAAAAAATCTTTCTGCAATGATATTTTAACCCCTCAATAACCCGGAATGACAATTAACATAAAATTCAGCCATGAACTTCAAAATAACAAAAATTCAATGAGGCTGTACCAAAATACAGAACTGCAAAAAAATCTTTCTGCAATGATATTTTAACCCCTCAATAACCCGGAATGACAATTAACATAAAATTCAGCCATGAACTTCAAAATATTGGTCAAAATATTGGCCTATACCGAAATGTTCTGAATGGATTTTTTATTGGCCTATACCGAAATGTTCTGAATGGCTATTTTTTTACCGTCCAAGAACACAGTATTGCAAATTTCTAAATTTTTGGTTGAAAATGTGGCTAAAAAATTTTAAATACCGAAAATTGGACGGCGCCTTTATATGCACCATTTACCTAAAATTGGACGAAAATATATATGTGGAAGCTATATATAAATCTGAAACGATTTCGACAGAACTTGCTAGAGATTAATTTCTATTAACTTCACTTCATAGTACAAAATTGTGTGGCAATCGGACAAACATATAGGGACTTCGGTGCACCATTTACAATAAATCGGACACGACTACTAGCAATGTCTTTGCTCCTATATAGTGGTAACCCCTACCGAGGATGTTTGCAACTGGCAGCTTCATCATAGATTGATCCAATATTAAATATAGATTTTAGACATTTTAAGTGTCTACTTTATGGTTTAGGGTTTAAATGCTTGGACCCAACGTAACATAAAGTTGGTCACATTTTTTTTAACTTAAAATTCTTTGGGTTTTTTTTCAATTACCAGCACGATTTTCCATAGTGGGATAATATTTGTATCACATTTCCTCATTATCATTAAATTACATAAAATTGTTTGCTGGGTATATTTCATAGACAATGCTAACTCTACCAAAGTATTTTACGGCTTATGGTTGGTAACTTACGAACCATGAGAAAAACTTCTGAATGAACTTTTGTTAAAGACATTCAAATACTTTTAATTTATAAATACCAGCTCATATGCACTTTTCTATGGGCATACGAAGAGTAAGAAATATGGCTACGATGCAAAGGCACAGTGCCTAGGACAATTCAAGAAATATATTTCAAACTGACACGGACGGACATAATTTTAATTTTTGTAAATATTCAAGTTCGAATGAATCATCTGCCTGTAGCTCCTGAAGAAGTACTGTTGCGGGCTATGAATTAAGGATTTTATTAATTTTTTCGGGCCGATCTGCGTCGACGGTGAATATCGGCGTCGAATGAACCAGGAGCTTTACAATTTATACGCGGACATCGACATAGTCAGTCGTATTGAGCTGCAGCAACTACGGTGGCTAGGCCATGTTGTGCGGATGAATGAGGATGCCCCAGCTCAAAAGGCATATAAAAATGAGCCTACTGATGGTTCCCGTAGAGGGGGAAGGCCACGAATCAGATGGAAAGACCAAGTAGAAAACATTATCTTGGAACATAGTCTTCCAAATTGGTGGACTTGCGCACAAGACCGACGCGCTTGGAAATCTTTTTTAAGCTCGGCTTATGGAACAACCGTTCTGCAACAAGCCAGCTAAGTAAGTAAGTATTAATTTTTTGTTACCAATGAAATCATGTCGAGATTTTTCACGATCTATAAATAAATAAATATAAATCGCACATATTTTATGAGTTTTACATGTCCTTCCTTAAAATCACTAGCATGTACTAGATTATCTAACAAAACCCAACCACTGTGCATTATTTTAAACATCGCCCACCCCGACCACCATTCTTTGTATACACACACAAAGGGACAAATGAATTATTTATGGAACATGTAAACTGGCATTAACAATGCACTTTATTGTGACCAAAAAATGTGCTGCTGCAGCACCTTTTTCTTAGAAATTCCAAATTTTGCCAAGTCTTACACTAATTTTAAGTTTATAATGAAAAATCTCTTCATAATCCACCTACATTGTCAAAAGAAGCTTTCAAAGACTTAACGTAGCCATACATTTTTTCGAAAACAATGGAAGCAAATGAAAGGGTTAAACATACAAGGCACAGCATATTATTCAAAAGTGCATGTGAGTGATATATTTTCTTTATAATTTTATACACTTTATGAGCAATATTGCAGAAAATTTTTTGTTCTCGATTTGTAGATTCTAATTAATGTTTTTTTTTTTTTTTTTTTGAGAAAATGGTTTATCAATAAATCATTGGGCTATTGTAATGATAGTATAATGTGAAGACAATTTTCGGAAAAAAAATTCGGCTATGAAGCACATATTTCACTGTTAGCATCAAGCGACGACAAGAGCGTCTTTCAAACTTTAAACACGCTTTTCTCTTACTTCTTCGAAAACGACGATGGATCATACGAAAATCGACTTTTTGACATTTGGACACAAATTGTACCTACATACTTGAATGCATACACCAACACTATGGTTATTTGTGATACCATTTGTATTATATTTATACAACATAGTCAGGCTTAATTCCAGGGTGTTATGTCTTTGTGCATATGTTGGTAAGAATATGCAGAATTGTATACAGTACTGATCGCATTTATAATCTGATTTGGATGAAATTTGGCAAAACTCAAGGACGAACCCTATTAAAATTGGAGAAAATCGGTGGTGCACCAAAGTCGAATCTTTGCATAGCGTACTATATATATATATTCGTCCGATTTTAAGTCAGGGCCATAGCTAGCCAGATTGGTACAATGTACTGAAGTTAATATAAATTAATCGCTGGCAAGTTTTTCTTGAAATCGGTTCAGCTATAGATATAGCATAGCTATTATTTATAATTTTGACTTATTCAAGTTAATTGTACACCAAATAATCAGTAGGTGTCTGATTGAGATTATATTTTAAACAGTGCATTGCAGAATGACATGTGTTGGGATTGGTGTTAGTCGGTCTAGATTTAGATAAAGATCACATATTGAACTTCGGTCAATTTCATATCAATGTTCCTTCGAAAAGGCGACGTCTTTTAGGATACATTTGTAGAATATACCCAAAGTGGTGAAGTGACTTTACTACTAAAATACAAAGGGGTAAGACAGAAGAGTATAGTTTCGGATCACGCAACTGATCATCATTAGTTCCCTTAGTTTTTTTTTTTTTTTTTTGGGATATTCTCTTCAGAAGCTATTTATAGCTTCCTTACAAAGAATCTTTTATACACAAAAGTCGTTTGAACAAATCGAAGTACCTTCGTTACCAGCGATACCACCTCACTGAGAAGTTCTTTGGTGCCTGAATTCGTGGTTAACAAGGCATTTGAAGACAAATGCATACGTTTCCCAATGATATGTGTCGTTACTCTGCGACGAATGCACATAACGTTGTTTTTGGTATTGCTAGTTAAATCAATATACCAAACAGTTTGACCGTGCCTGCGTCTACAACATAAAATAACCCGCCAACACTACTGACATCAAAGTATAGAGGCTATTGAACAGCTTGTACCTATATTGACGATTTTCCGATAGGAAACATTAAGCATTTCTACGAAGAAGTTCTATACCCGTCAATCATCCGGAATGTCAAAATATAGTCTCGTAGGCTGCAAAAGGAGCTAAACTACTAAAATTAGAACATATGACAGTGTAAAACCCGCATAGATGATCCGTCAGAAACTGTGACATATTTCACTCACTACATATTTCAATCTGAATATGTAAAGCTGGGTCGATTTAAGGCAAACTTAACATACGTAATTTGGTATGGTGCAGCACAGCGCTCAATTACATCTTAATCAGGCTAAATTTGTAATTGCAATTGGAAAATCGTTGGGTACACAGACCAAATCAGATGAAAATATATAAGTGATCTGTGCCTATATTTGAAATAGAACAAATGTTATGCAAACTTTCTAGAAGTCAGAATAAAATATATGTGGGAGGTAAATGTAAACAAATTCCGACAAAATTATATTCGGTACAACATTTCGGACAAATATCGAAATATTTATCGTTTTTTTAATTCGGATGAAACTATATAGGAGAAGTTGGTCTAAATAGGACTAATTTCAATAAAGTTCGTCCTTGGATCAAATAAAATCTCATCCAATTCGGATCATAAATGCAACCTTTACTTTACAGTACTTCATTCATAATGGACGAGGTGTTTGGATAACCATCCCTCTGAAAAATACATCGTCTACATGATAGTCGCTCTTGTCTACAAAATCGAGAAGACGAGTCCAAAAAATTCCTTTATAGTCTTGCAAAAGTCCCTCCAAAATCACAAGTTTGCACTTGTTTACCGTCGAGGTTCTAAATATCGCCTTTTTATTATTCCCGACAATGCAGGTTTTTCACATTACTTCGAAGACTTTGACGACGTCTTTGTACACTGTTTGGCTCACTTTAAGTTTTTCAATTTCCCTGGTAGAACACTATAGAGGAGTGATGTATGGTTCATAGATCCAGGACCAGGAGAGGGCCAGCCACACATATATCGGGAAACTAGATTTGATATATTTCTAAAACTACATGTTGCCTTGTATTGAAATTTATAACTTATACATTGTAGTCATTTAAATAAAAATATGTATGATTTTATGGGATCAAATAAAATGTTATATTCTCATTTATTACAACATTCATGAAAACCACGCATCTGGTCACCCCAAATTGTCTATTAGCACGTGCAACATAAAACACCCTTAAATATGAAAAATCAAAACAAACTGTTGATTGTGGAAAACCACGTGTTGCACAAACAACCAATTGGGGGAGAGAGAGAGCGGGCAAAATAACACACCGCAAAAAGAAAATCACTCAAAGAGCGCCTCCCCCCACAAACATGCACACAAGTATTAGCCGAAGTCAAGAAAGCTTTTCAAAGAATTCACCCCCACATAAATAACAAACAGAGAAAACAATTGGAAAATCTGCAAAGAGTCGTCCAACGGCGAATGTGGGGCTTTTGAGTGAAAATTGTGGATGGATGCTCCAAAACGTTTGTCGCTCGTTGATTCGTCTGTTGTCGTTCGTGCGGAAGGAAAACTCGATGGAATTTTTGGCAATCGTCGAGCAATGACGATGATTGTGCCGTTAGTTTTAAACAAAACGTGTGCGTGTACGGTAGGAGTTTTGTGCGATTTCGTGTCGTTGTCTCGTTGCGTTCCATAGAAAGTGAACGGACACAAAACGCTATACCAAGTGGTCCAAAATTGAACACACTCTAAATAAATGATCGGTCAAGATACTAAGCCAATTTGATGAGTGTTATTATCTGTGAAAAGTGGTGTTCAAAATATATACATTTTTATTTCTGAAACAAT
>NW_026876930.1:0-20287 GCF_032173495.1 Musca vetustissima | reverse complement strand
CAAACAAATTTTCATCTGACCAAATTATTCTAACGGATGTCATGGTGCAAATAACCAAAACTTTTTTGTGCAATATAACAAAGTTTTATTCTTATGGAAAACAAGATGCCGCAGAGAACTGTTAACATCTAAACGCGAAGTATTACCCAGGATCGGAATGTAAATACACAGGAAGTAAAAGCTCAGTGGTAGTTGTGTGGGCCATATGGTTATTGGGGAGATTTTGTACGCAATGAAAACCTAAAATATTATATTACAGCTATTTTGGGTACCATTATATGTGAGCTACCCTGAAAAGTGGATAATTGTTGGTAGCCAGACAAAAAAAGAAAGAAACACAACAACATATCGAAAACATTACACGCTTCACCTTAAATAATTCTTTGCACACTCTAAAAGTCTCGTTTACTTACACAAGTCAATTCATTGGGATTTGAATGTTATTCTAACTTACATAAACTTTTCATCTCCTGCGTATTGGAACAACCGAAGTAATTGATTTAAATATAAATCGTTATGTATATGAAAATTTGAATAGCATTATTATGTTATATAATGAAATTAGTTTTTTGGGAATAATTTATCAGTGTATTCCACATACAAATCAATCTATGAATAAAAGTTTGTACACAAATACTGAACTTCTCGTATATTTGAGGGCAATTTTTTTTTGATGACGACTACGAACATCACCAAAAATTCCTATAGCCGCATGGTAAGCAATAAATCTTCCTCAATATTTACATTTAATAACTGAGGCTAACAAACAATAAATTGATTTCTTTGCAAATATTATTATCTACAACAAACCAAAAAAAAAATAATATTACAACAAAAAGTTACATACTAATATATATATTTTTTTGATGAAAGCATATAAGGGAAATAAAAAAGAAGAAAAAAAACCCTCCCATAAGGCTAACGTTGAAATCCATTGCTGTACGGATAAATAATTGTTATATTCCCATTAAAATTGGATGAGGCATAAACAATGGCAACAAATAACATCTTGTCTTCGTCAAGTGGGTGTAGGTACATCCACTTCCACTTCCACAAAAGGAATCAAGCAAAAAACCACCATGCATGAAGTGAAATTATCTCATCGGGCAGAAATTGTTTTTGTTGTTGATTTCTTTATTTATAGGAAGACAAACAAACTGAAAATATGGCCATTTAATTTCTTATTTTTCTCTTAGCACACATTACCCACTACTGATTCTGTGAAGAAGCAAGACAATGAATGGATGTTTGTGTTACATTCCAACTACACATGTTTGTATGTGCGTAAATTGTTGAAATGACTGTTCGGTTTATTCCCCATACATTGGTTTTTTATTATTAGACTTGATAACATCATAAGTATCCTTATTCCCATTCTTCCCCTATCGCTAGTTGTATTGAATACCATTGTCCTGTTCGGCAGCATATAGCAATGCCACGGAAACACAATATTCGTATAGGATTCACAATTTCTGCTGGTTGACTAGCAGTCTCTGGACGACAATCAAACATTTATTTCTGGTCGACTGATCACGAAGAATGGCTAATGAAAACCAACAAAAAATGATATAATGGCAAACAAAAAAACTCACATGGCATCACATTCAAACATACTTACATATATGTTTATGTAATATGACAAAAACCTGTAGACAAAAACCTGTAGATTCTGCACGAATCCTAACCATAAGGTGTCAGTAGTATTATTTATGATATGTATTTTTTATGAATCCACTCATTATAAATGAAACCCTTTATAAGTGCGTTGCTGGTTTTTACAAATAAACAGTGACTGTGGAAAGAAGGGAAGACTGGGGCACATTCTGCACTTTTTAGAGCTCTATATCTCAGTACTTATTCAACATATGTAAAAACTTTGTGGCTGTTTTTAGTCATCTGTGTATATTACATTTTTGATTTCCATTGCTTTGGAAAGCTTAATATCAGTCCACGTGTTTGTATAGCCCCCAAATTTTGATAGTTCTTTGATTTTAGATTGTTTTTTCAATCATATTAGTTGTATTTACATATCTTTTTTTACTATAATACCAGGTCTCCATTTAACGGTACCCCAATTATCGGTATTTTCAGAATTTCAATATCCTCATGCTGGTGGAGGTTAGGCACGGCTAGATTAAGGCCGGGCTGAACATTCTGTACCCTCAACCATGATGTTGACAATCAAAATATCTAAAATTAATGGGGCACCTAGGAAAAAAATACCTTGAACGTTTCGGGAAAAAAACGCGAGAAATGGAACTCTACCAAAACGGGGATCAATATTGATAATTTTGGAGAGATTTGTCACCCAAACTGAATACAAAGTACCAAACTGCAGCAATTCGTTTGAAACTTGGGTCAATATTAACCCTTTGAGTCCCGAATTTTTTTCCGTAATCATAGAACAATTTTCTGTTCACAGATTTAATGCAACTATCCTAGATAGGATACGGACAAATTTTGACATCGCTACATCTTTGCATTCGGGAGATACAGTATATTCTTTCTGAAAAATAAAAGTACAATATCAAGAAAACCAAATGCAAAATCGACGAAAAAATAATTTTAAATTATTCTCTATATTCTGTTTTACAAGAATCAAAAATAATTCTGACGGCAGAGTTCGTATATTTCAAATACGAAGCGATTTAAATAATTTGGACTGTATACTCAAATTAGTACTGTACACATTTTTGCCCTCTTCTCCATATTCAAAAGCTCATAACTTTACCAAAAATTTTAATTTTTTAGATTTTTCTTGTGATATGTGTCGTCCATAATCAGGCCTTGACGTATGCAATCCAAAGAATATATATATCTACTAGCAATATATTAAATATTAGCTCTATAACATTTTGTTGCCTGTGGGCAACATTGGGCCACATAGGGTTAAAAACTGTTGGTACGGAGTTTGTTATGAGGTATGAGGCTGTATGAGGCAGCGCTGCCGGAGTAGGATATCTCGTTTTTATTGAAAAACCAGTAGGGAAAGTAGTAAAGTCGGACTGGGACGACTCTATCATACCCTTCACCTCTTTGGGTACTTTGTATCTTATGTATCCTTACAATTGCATATTAATGTGCACTCGAAGGAACATATTCATGCCTTTCTGCAACCTGTGCTAATTTTAATTTCATTCTGGCAGGTACCCTGGGACAAATTTATGCGTCATTTACATTAATCGGACGAAAACATATATCGGAGCTATATCTAAATCTGAAACGATTTTCACGAATTTTAACACTCATCGTTCTAGACTCAATTAAGTACGCTATGCCAATCTTAGCACACATCGTTCTAGACCTAATTCAGTACCATATGCCAAATTTCGTGCAAATCGAATGATATATAGCGACAAAGATATATATGGGAGCTGTATCTAAATCTGAACCGATTTCTACGAATCTTAGCACACATCATTATAGGCTCAATTCAGTACGCTATGCCAAATTTCGTGCAAATCGACAAATATATAGGGACTTTGTTGCACGATTTACAAAAAATCGGACGAAAATATATATGGGACCTATATCAAAATCTGAATCGATTTTTCCCAATTTCAATATCCAAATTGGATCATAAATGCGACCTGTACTTTGTTTACAATTTAACATGGACAGATAGACGGACGGACATGCAAAAATCGACTTAGAATGTGGAATAAAGGAACTTTGGTGAACTATTTACATAAAATCGGACGAAAATATATATGGGAGCTATATCTAAATCTGAACAGATTTCCACGAATCTTAGCAAACATTGGTTTACATCTAATTCAGTACGCTATGCCACATTTCGTGCAAATCGAATGATATATAGGGACTTTGGTGCACGATTTACATAAAATCGGACGAAAATATATATGGAAGCTATATCTAAATCTGAACCGATTTTCATGAAATTTAACACACATCGTTCTAGACCTAAAGCAGTACCATATGCCAAATTTCGTGCAAATGGAAACATATATAAAGACTTTGGTGCACAATTTACATAAAATCGGACGAAAATATATATGGGACCGATTTTCATGAAATTTAACACACATCGTTCTAGACCTAATTCAGTACCATATGCCAAATTTCGAAACATATATAGGGACTCTGGTGCACCATTTACATAAAATCGGACGTAAATATATATGGGAGCTATATCTAAATCTGAACCGATTTTTCGGACGGACATGCATAAATCGACTTAGAATGTGATCCTATGCATATTCTCAAAAGGAACCATGTGTCTATCTCGTTTCCTTTTTGCCTGTTACCAACATATGTACAAAGACATAATACTCTGTACTATAGTGTGGTGAAGGGTATAAAAACCAAAGTGGATACTTTTGGCAGTGACTCACTGTATCGGTCACCTTGGGTGACAACAACAAGCATGTTGATTATTGCTTAGAATTTTGACAAAAAACAAAATTGTGCTGAAGTCAAGTCATCATCCCTATGGAAGGTGGCGCCGAGACAAGAGCAATTAGTGTTCGATCGAATGGAAAATAGTACTTGTAGCAAATAGTCGTGGATTGTAGGGGCGTCGTCATCAACAATAAATTTTACCAGTAAGTCATATAGAATTTGTCGGAAGCTATCTGTCAGGAACGTTAAAATATATGGAAAAAAAGTTTTTGCTCTAAGTTAGCATTTATTCATGATATGTCGTCCGAAATGTATGAAAGTGTGTGTAAATATTCGACTAATTGCAGTCGCGGTCAATAATCTTCAAACATGAAATTATATGGACCGTACTATCGACTAAAATAAAGATTTCATGAATTTTTCTGAATTTAATGTTTTCTTCATTTAGCTCATAAAAAATCACCCTTTACAATAGAATTATTTTTTGACCTCCTGTATTCATTGAAAGTGTTGTAGGATATCATAGTGTCGATTCCCTCCGACTTTGCTCCTTTTCTTATTTAATTTTATTTGTCTACAGTCTACACATTTTGACGTTCGAACTTTTTTAATCTTAATAATCAACAAATGCAATATCAATATCTCTATGTTTGTCAAAAATAAAGATCATTTATACAACAACCTTATCACAACGCATGCACACTACGAATATAGTTAATATTTTTTTTTCAAATTCTATTCATATTTAAATTTCAAATCTAAATTCTACCATAAACTCTTTTGTAAGCCACACAAACATTACAAACCCTTTTCTTAGTCCGTTGACAATACCATCTAACAATGAATTCGCACATTATTATGTTAGCAAACATTTTTATTAGAGATTTGTGTGTGTGTGTGGTTGTGTTTTATATACTCTGTGAGAAACCCATTGGGAGTGTGGAGTGTGTATGTATGCGACTTTGTGCATTAAAGGTAATCGTACAACACCTGTTGAACGTAATCCCATGAGCACTTTTAACATTTTCTTTTGTAATCTGCAGGTGATTACATTTTTTTCTTTTGGGTTTGGGGTTTGTGGCCCTAAAGGATTTATTGTGGGGTTTACCTAATATCGAAATACGCTCAAGTATTCATAAATTCTATTCCACAGAAATGGTATTTAATTTCAATATGATATGAGTATTTTGGGAATTATTCATTTTTATATGTTAAGATATTTATAAATGTAAAAGTATCGTGTATGAAAAAACATGTAAAGAACAATATATAAGTGTCAGAAAGATAAAAAAGTTATTTTGATTTTATAATAATTATGTTAATCCTTTACATATGAACCAATAAAAAGAATTTTGCAACACATTTGGTATGAGATATGAATTTGGGGTTTAATATATGGAAAGGAAATTCCATTCTTTACAATTTCAAATGGAATTTTGTGTACCTTGTATAAAAAAGCTCCTCGGGATTCATAAAGTTATGTTAATTTTCTATCAATTGAAAGTTTAACTGTAGAACCATAAATGTATACTAATACTAGATCGTTCTTAAATTTAATCAAATTCGGGGGATTTTTTACTTAAATACCAAACTATATATTTTATTTAATTAGAAAAATACGGTAATTTATATTGGGGTATGTCATGAAAAAAATTAACTCCATCCAATGCACTATAGGTCAAACAGACAATTTTACTGGCCAAAAGTCGAATTTCACATATTGTTTTATCTCTTCTTTTGAGTTACAATCGAGTAAGGAACACTTCAAAACAAATAAAAATGTATTTTGTTTTTGAATAATTACTTATACCATTATATGGCAGGCTGTCAACCGTGAATTATTAAAATACCATAAAAAATGTATTCATTTGATATGTTACTTGTTAAAAATTAAAGTGGAAATAAAATATAAGTATAACTATAAGTAAAGAATTATATAGAAAGTATTCGATATTTTTTATCATAAAATGTATCTATACATATGTGTATGTGTAAAAATAGTATTAAAATAAGCATAACTTTAGATTGATCGCAGAAATTTTTAAACTTTGGGGTTATGAAAGCATTAAATCCGTGGGCAACGTTTGGCATTTGAAATAAAAATTGATATTTGTTTATTAAACCGTCCTTAATCTAAATAACCTAATGTTGCGGATTTGTGCGGTTTTTTAATTATTACCATTTTTGTATGTTAAACCATTTACCGAAATACGAATTAATTTGAATCTGAAATAACTGGAGTAGAGGTAAATCTTATTTTAATTTCGTTATTATGTCAGCTTTCACTAGATTTAAACATATTTCGAACTTATTGTTATGAAAAGATAATTTAATATTGACGAAATATTCTTGGCTGTCCATGACTGCTACTGTCCATAAGGTACAAATTCATTTGCCGCAGATAATGAAAAATTGTGTACTTCCATTAGGGGTTCTTAAAGAAGATGCTGCTGAAGATATGCATAAATTCGACTGTTTTAGAGATTTCAATTCATCTATAGAATCAAACTATTATAGGTGAAGACAGATCACATGATGAAAGCGATGAGTTCAATGAAGACGGACTATAACGTATATAAATATTCTTAATGACTTAGATTTAGAAAATTAAACGGACTTCGTTTAAATAATATATGTAATCACAAACGTAGCAAAGTGGAGGGGTGTCCTTGGTGCACGACACCGTAGAACTGTTTTTGTTTACTTAAATTTTGTTATATTTTGTTATATAACGAAAAAATTTGATTTTTTCACAAACACCAAACATATCACAACACCTCCCCATTTTCGAAACACTGCATACGACCCTGCATGTGATGATATTCCATAATTTTATTTATTCAAAACTAGCGGGCCCGGCAAACGTAGCAATATTGTTGATGTATAATTCACATAACGATAGCCCAATAGTAAGTTAGCTTTGTCTACCCTCCACGATCTGAAATTTGCACACACATTGCTACTACTCCTAGGTTCACTATTTAGGGTACCCAAATAACCGTACCTCGCAATTTGAGAAGTTTTGACGATTTTTCAACAGAATGGGTTGTAATTGAGCAGAAAATATCCGTACAAAATATTATCAATATATTCGGAGTACCGCTCATATAACGGTAGCAATAAACATTCCATATTTTGAAGATCTTGGGCACGGTTTACAACAGAATATCTGTACTTAAAATTATCAATATTGGCAAGTATCCAGGTAATCCCTTAATTTCGGTGTTTGGCTGTAATTTTATATATTGGATGATCATTGAGTAGAAAATTTTTCTTAAACATTTGTGCAAGCTTCGAAAAAGCCTCCGTATAATGGCACTCCACATTTTTGGGGATTTGGGCACGTTTTTCAACCTAATCAGCTGTAATTGATTGTTTTATTTGGTAGCATGAATCCTACTTAAAATTGTCAATATTGGTCCACTCCTCTGTATTTTGGGGGTTTGGCCACGTGTTTCAACCAAATTGGATGTAATTTTATATTTTAAATGATCAAAATCTCCTTACAAAGAATTATCAATATTCCGGGAGCACCTATAGTTTCACCAAGTTTCCGGGGAGCACCCATATAATGGTAACCCCAATAATTTCTCATATGTTGTCAAATATTCCTACCAAAAATGTATATATCTCCATTCCCATTGTAGTAGCTAAAATATGTCATTCCGGGATATTGGAGGTTAGACACATTTTTGCGAAAAATTACCTATTTAGGTCCAAGTTTTGATATAGCAATACATACAGGTCTCGTCCCATTTTCGGTATTATAAAGACATTGACCTAATCTTTCATAGAGTTATCTATAATTTGGCATAACGGATCGCAGAACATCATCCCAGAAGTTATGCACTATATCTAAAAGTTCTTACTCCTGTTTTCCAACCTGAGTGTTATCGGTAGTTGGCATGTTCAATACGAATAGGTAACATCGGACGGAGGTTTTGGTACAACCATCAAATTAGATATTATACTATTTTTCTAATATTGCTA
Organism: Musca vetustissima; assembly: GCF_032173495.1. NCBI lineage: Eukaryota > Metazoa > Arthropoda > Insecta > Diptera > Muscidae > Musca > Musca vetustissima. The sequence goes on along the minus strand of NW_026876930.1, from coordinate 11,935 downwards.
GTTTTTTGTCGGCTGTTCTCTTTAAAACTGAACTTAATGATAGAATATTGCAAAGAAAATATCTCGTATATTAGTTTTCTCTGTATACACATTTTTTGTATGGGATATATGCGACGTGTTCTGTTTCATGTTCATATTATTATTTTCAAACAAATTTATCTAGGGCATGGATCTTAGAATCCGAATACCCTGAATGGCCACGAACTCGATTCAGGATGTCTTCTGATTTTCCATCCTTGTATTAGTCCCAAAATGTACCTGTATTCTATGGAAAACGTGTACATACAATGATCGCGTGTACATTCAATAATATACTTCTCAATTATTTTTTGTATTCTCCCAAAAAATGTTTCAATACAATGTCAATCCAATTAAAAAAAAAATATTTTGAAAATGTTCAATGAATGACAAATGTAGGCTTAAAGGAATGATACCCTACCAATTTTCGCCCAAAATACCTCAAAATAATAACTACGACGTGGTGCTATCAATATAGCTCGATAATAAATTCGAGGAAATGCAAATATGCTTCAAAATATTTTTTGCAAATTTTTGGCGATTTTCAAATTTTTCTCACCTTTTAAACCTTCCCTGAAGATCCACGAACACTTCAAGACTAAATTGAGAAAAATCCGTTCAGCCGTTTTCGAGTTTTAGCGAGACTAACGAACAGCAATTCATTTTTATATATAAGAAGATAAGAAAGAAGAAGAAGAAGATAATAGGAATATATATAAATAAAATGTTATCAAATATATGAATTATATTATTTTTGTCCCCAAAGGGTTAATACATTAATGACTTAAAGGGTTAATTTCTAAAAAACATTGCTCCAATATTCTTTCAGAAGTTTAAGAAAGCTATTCTGGTTTAAATACAATTATTTTTTCAATTTTATTACTTTTGGTCACAAAAATTGCCACTTTGACCTATAGTGCAATGCCTGAATCGTTGTGTACATTAAACATTTGATTGGAATTAAAAAGATGTTAACATTGCGAAATGCATTCCGTTTACAGATTAATGCTTCCAAGAAATATGTGACAAACTGCAGCGAAGTTAAGAATAGACTAAAATGCATGTCTATAGCTAAGCATGGAAATGGCAAAAAGGAAATTATGTGGATACATAAAAAATTCCAAAATGTAAACTGTATTCAAAGTAGCTAATGCGATGTTGCCGACAAATATATACTCTGACGCATGGTCCGGCCCCTTGATTTAGCAAAAGGAGCTTTTTGTAAAATTTAAATTGTATCCAGGCTGGCCCCCGGGTTTTGTGTATTCACATATTCAGCTTTAGTAAAATTTGATTTTTGTAAAGTCGGCATCTTATTTTTAAACAAAGTAGGGTGCAGAAAGGGCAACCACCAAGGCTCAAAATTACTTCTGTCGCAACCTCTTGCAAATTGAAAAATGCTATTGAATGCTTCATCACCCTCGAAAAAAGGAATATCATAAAGACTCGATGAGGACTCAGAACTTTATATCGATAATTATAGATGATTCAAAACAAATAGAACATGTTACGGACAAACAAGCTTCAAATATATTGAAAGAACAAACGTATACAGTTAAAGTGACCATTGAGACAATTTTATTGTGTGAAAGGGAAGACATAGCCTTGAGGGCAAGTAAATCCTCCTGAATACTGTCATTAGACATAATCTTAGAAAAAGTTTGGAGAGTACACCCAAAATACAACATACATGAGTCCCAGAATACAGAACGAGTTAATAGAACTAATTGGAGAATACGTCTAGAAGGATATTGTTGAAGAAGTGAAAAGTGCTGTATTCATTAGCGGATGAAAAATGTCGAAGAATGTTTCCTTTGCTACGTGGAATTAGAAGAATTAACGGGAAAAGAATTTTCGACCGTCATAATAAACACAGTAATCAAGGGACAAGTTTATGACGTCGCTTCTAACATTTCAGGCAATTATAATGGAGTGCAGACCATCAATAAATCAAAATTCATTTCTGCGGTATACACACATTGTTCTTTTTTACATTTTAAAATTAAATTTAATTGCAGATTAGAAGATTCAAGAAATTCGAAGTATATTTTCTAAAATTTTGGACATTTGCTTATATTTATGTTATATATAAGTTATTCAAACGACTTCATTCAAATTGTGAAACGTGATGGGTTGATCAGCATGATTGCATGCAATGATATTAGAATCGTTGGAAGAAATGAGGGGAAGTGGTAAGATTTAATTTGGATTTATTTCTAAGTGCCAAGAAGGGTTGGTACGCAAAAGTACATGTCAAATGTAATCAGTTCGAACTCCGATTATTTTTATAGAACTGCATTATTTGTCCCATGTTTGGACGAACTAATAGTAAATATGACAAGCAGATTTCTGGAAAATTAAAAAAAAAGTTAAAACTTTATTGATGCGATTGTAGTATGTGATGAAAGTCTATTTCCCAATATAAATATATATATTGGTACAGATCCATCCACCCTTCTAATTATATCTCCTATACAGTTTGTAACCTTCTGGCCCCGGCCGTGCTCAATTTGGGGCAGTCCTTTTTCCTTTGGAGATAGAGTCGGATACGTGGGGGAACGCTGTAAATGGCGTTAATTTATTGGGAGCAACTTGAGATATAAGTGCGTTGCTCAAAGTTCTCTACCCACTCTTCCTGCTGACATTTCATTTTTCCATCAGCCCTAATGTATCTCCTACTCGAACACCTTCCCTTTTTCGCGGCATAATAAACTTCTTTATTTTTTCATATTCAATACGATGTTATACGTGTTATTTAATAACATAGATTATTTATACTGAAATCATCTCTCTTTCGGCTGAAGTTTTTAATGTTTTGTTTTCGCGAATGTTGAAAATCCGTAACAGGTCATTTATTGAAATGGAAATGATCCACAGAAAATGCAAAAAATTCCGCGATATTTTCAAAACATTTTTTGTCACATATTTTTATTTTATCCGGAACGTCAAAAAACTGAATTAATCAATTTCCACCTTCGGATGAGTATTACTTTGAAACTGTGCATATTAGATACCCAAATTGCTCATATTCGCGAGTACAACAATCCTATAATTGATGATTGAAAATTCCTGATTCCCTATTGAAGCTAGAAGAAAAATTCAAAAAACACTCACAATCGATCTTCGGCTTAAAAAAACGATACATAGAAGACGTACTCCTCATTTTGTAGCCCGTGAAATTAATGGCTTAGTCACAAATCGATAAAAAAAAACTTAAAAAACTGGGTTGGATTAACATTTTTGTTTTTAAAATAATAAATAAAATGCCACCTCAAATTAATCGCCCACAATATACTCCGCATAAGTGAAACTTCGCATAACTGATAATATCGGATAACTGAAATAGCCTTTGAAGTCAAATAATGCAATTTCCTTTCAAATCACTCCGTATTACTGAAAATAATGAGAGTGAAAGATAATGACAGAATATTTTGCATTGATATTCATATTCAAAGCCCACCCTTTCTGCAATTAATGATTTTTCCGACGTATGGAACATGTACGTCAAGTATATATAAATTTGACGTCGAAGAACGTTAAGTTCGTTCGGTCAAACTTTAAAATCATTTGGAAAATTCGAAAAAACTCGGTTCCGCATTCCTATATTTTATATACAAGTAACAAAGATGTACCAAAATATGTTGCAGAATGTACCGTTCATAGGGGAAATGTCAAAACGAGGTCCCATATAATTAGCAAAATTTTGAGGAGGTCGTCCACTTATAACTACTCTAAGTTATTATTTAAATCCTTCATGATGATAATCAAAATTTAAATAGGAACGATTTGTTTCCCTTTCAGTAAAGCGGAGTCGTCTGTATTACCAATTTTCGCTACAACGAATCGGCCTGACAATATATCATTCGGGCGTTGACTGCATTCTGTACTAATTCCCGAGTTATAGGAGCTACGCTGAAAAGTGGACCAATATAGATGCAGGTCATATTTTTAGACATTATATTCGCTATGATCCACTCTGCCGGCCTATACGAACCCTATTAAATTTTGTGAGATCCGGTTTTGATTTAGCCATATACATTTTTGTCAAATCGACCAACGTATTCCGATTGGTAGCAGTCTAAACACGACATTTGTCATGTTTGCTTTAAGTCGGTACAGATTTTGATGGTGCTTACATATTTATTTCACCTGATTTCATCATTTTCAATTTTTTTGTCAAATCGACTAACGTTTTCCGATTGGTAGCAGTCCAAAAACGGCATTTGTCATGTTGGCTTTAAGTCGGTACAGATTTTGATAAAACTTACATATTTATTTCACCTGATTTCATCATTTTCAATTTTTTTATTAGTTAGTTAGTTATATTTTTCCTATGAGTTGCAACATTAAATTCCATTTTAGTTTAAAGAATGTTGTAAGGTAAAAGTGTATATTAACTATATACCTAAGTAGCAACATTATTCTTGTAATTTTTTTTTTGCGGATTTGTGTTGACGTCTTTATTTATACAATAATTCTAAGCAACCATAACCTTTTTCCAAACTGATTTTCAATTCGACAAACAATATCATAAATGTTCATATGACATTAAAGTATACAATGTAATATTAACTATACATAGAATCAATACGAAAGTATGTTACAATGATACAATCTTAATATTTCTCTGAAAATTTCCAAATACTTTAACATCGCCTTACAATTTCCATTTGCAACACTTGTATAGCTCCTTGATTTCATTTCAAAGGAACTTGAATTAAGTCAAGTGCTTTACAAAAATGGTAACAAAGTCCATTCAAACGATACGTTTAACATTCAAACCTTCAATTAAAGTCATTTAGACGAGAGTCTTATGCATAGATTTATGGCAAAATGAAATCAATGCCGTTTGGAACACAAAAGAGTTTTTTGTTCGGTAATGGCACCGAAAGGTTGCAGGACAACTGGAGAAGTGAATCGATAACAATGTTTCTTGTCGTTATACATTTACAAAATCGTCGTTGTGGTTGGTTACACACTGGCTACTCGCCTACAAAGTTTTCACAACAGGTGGTCGTGCCCATGTTGGCTGGCCGACTAGTGGTTACACTTCGAAAAGTTCCTTCCATTTCATGACTTCAATTGGAAAATATGTGATACCCTCCCAATCGTTCATTCACACAGATTGCCTCTCACCCCTTTTTGCGGACATAATAGAAGTGTCGTGTATCACAGTTTTGTGTCGTCAAATGGTGGTGTATACAATTTCAATGTCTGGTTTCAATTTTAATATTAACGTTGTGACTTTTTCACTTTTCGATGTTTTCGCATTTCTTGTTGGTCCACTTTTGAAAATAAGTTCTAATAAAGTATGTCAGACGTACGGACGCAATGGTATTCAACCTATTTCCAGGAAGGGCAACATAAATAGCACGGCACAACACGACAAACGACTTCGACAAGGTTGAGAGAAATTCCTATGGGATTTTCATAACGGTAAAGCATTTAACTTCCTCAAAATATTGCGAAGCGAAGGAAAAGTAATTGGAAAGTGAAAAAAAAAAAATATTAAAAATGTATAAAGCGAAAAATATGAATTGCCAAAATATGTGGTAAAACACAAACAAGGCAGGTCAATTTAAATTAATAATTTATATAATTACGTTAAGGATTTTTTTCACTTGATTGTAACGTGTCACAGTTGTAAGTGGCAAATATAAAAAACAAAAGAAAAGGAGAAAAAAGTTTTACACCCAATACACAATAAATATTGTGTGGAGTGGTCCTAGCTCCAAGGTTTAATAAACTTTTTGCGGCGACATAAATGACAATTTTATTAAAGACACCTTTTTGCAAAAATGATTTGAACAAACATGTTTCCCTTTAATTCGAAGAATTTATGTAAACCTTAAAAAAGAAAAATAATTTAAATTTTTTGGCAACCAAGTTGGAGTTTTTTAATGTGTATTCTGCCCAAAGGATTAAAAAACAAGTAAAAATTATGTGAGCCTTGTTTGTGTTTCATGCTTCGATACACCATAAATGCCATATGAAACGATATTGTATGGAATCTTACCGGTCTACTCTTGCTAGTAAAGTATATGACTAATCAGGTTAGAAAATTTGACTGAACCTTAATGTGAGAGTTTTTACCAAAGTCGTATTAGTCATCCACTAAGGAAAGATGATACGTACATTTATTGTCAAAATATTTTTTTATAATTTGAATTTAAAGAAAAATTACTTGCGTATATTGCAGCCTATGACATAGATAGACAATTTTGGTAGAAAGTTTCTACACCCAATGGGAACCAAATTCAAGACAATTCGGTTGAAAAACGCGCCCATCCTAAAATGTGAGCCAATATTAAATATTTAATTTATGGTAGGAAGATTTTCTACCCACTGTAAGCCAGAGATCCCATTTTTTGCCATAATTAGAGCTGGGGTTTATGAAATAAATAAATATCCATTTAAGGAATGCTGATTACAATTCGGCTAGAAAAAGTAAAAATTCAATATGATGTATCGAAAATGGAGGTCAATTTGTTTAAAAATATAAATAATCAAAATTTTTGTAGAGCTTTAGTCACTGATTACAAATGACAAATAAGATTTTGAAAATAAAATTTACAAAAAAGGTGGATCGAACATAAGTAAAAAAATAAACATTTCATTTCTTTGCAGTATTTAATATCAAAATAGAATGAAATCGTTGGTTTATGTAGTATGGGTATAAACCTATTAAATATTTTAATTAAATTTGAAACAAAGCCTATGTGATTGAAGAACGTTTTCGAAACTCCCAAAATACTGGGTACGTTAACATAGGACCTACCTCAAAACTTATTTCAATATTGAAAGTTTTTGGTACGACGATTTCACACCCAATGAGAATTCAAAATATTAAATTAATTCTTGGTTTCAAAAAATTTAATTTTGTGCTTTGATTTAATTCGAGCATTTCAAGTAAAAATCTGTGGTTCCCTTAAATTCCCTTATATTAAAAGTGAAATTTAAATTTTGTACATGCAACTTTCAACGACTATTTGTGTATTATAACTCTTAAGTTTATTAATGTTCGCATGCGTCGATTGGCATGGCACTAGGTTCTGAAACTAAAATGTTTTGGAAAAAATAAAATTTATTGGTACGAAATTTTGGATGATTATTTTTAAATTACTAATAATTTTCACCTAATATAATGAAGGTGAAAATTATTAGTAATTTAAAATTTCCATTTGTTTAATCAGCCGTCACATTTTTCTATAATAAATTATATTCACAAATTATGCAATTTTGACTTCGACTTCATGTCATTTGTAAACCTTGCGTCACAGTATATAAAAAAATAAAATTTTACTGATATAAAGCCAGGGTTTGGGGTCGGGAATTCCCGTCCCGGGTATTCCCGGGATTTCCCGATTTTTATACCCTTCACCACACTGTGGTACAGGGTATTATGTCCTTGTGCATATGGGAAATTACAAAATTCTTTTAAAATTTCATTAAAAAAATTTTGAAAAATTTTTTTGCGAGCACATTTATGATTTTTGGTACATAGGTTAAGAAAAATATGCTGATTCGAAATCTGTTCGCGTTCACAAATTCGGATGCTGCGCACAAAAGTTATAGCGGTTTTAAATCTTGTATTTCAAATATAAATTAAATGGATTCCTATTCGTTGTAATTCGCGAATTTCTTCACAAATGCTTAAACACCATTGTTTTCTTTGCATACTAGTCAAATCACACTGAAATACGGTTTAATAGTCGCGAAAAAACAAATAGAAACATGAAGATATCGGAAAATTAAAATAATTAAATTTTGAATTAAAACAATTTTTTTTTTTAATTTTCGATTTTTTTAGTATGGTTAAGAGGATACGGTTTTGCCTTAATCTTCTAAAATATACGACGCTTTCTTCTGCAAATTCTTTTAGATGGTTGTTAAATATCGGTAGATTCATCTGATACGAGTTTCGACGTCATTAATGGCCAAATATATTGCACTTACAATACATAAAAATTATCAATATTGAAAAGCTTGCAATTCGCGAATTAGTTGAAATCAGTTGATGCGCATGCGATTTTCGTATAAACCGAATCAATGTCTTTCAATAATTATGAATTTTTCGATGTTTAATATAGCGGTCAAAGTGTGCCACTCGATGCACTTTACTATGCAAAAACCCTAAAAATGGCTAAAAATCACGCAACGTGCATACGATTTTTATGCGCATCCGATTTCAGTAATCTCCTATGAAAATACACAAAAGAACACCTATTTTAAAAAGATCGGTTAAGAACCGCGGATGTGCCTCCACAATCAATTTTGGATAAAGTACGCATATTATTCGCGTATCGATGAATTTTTGACCTATTTCCACACAGATTCGCGAATTTGACAATACAAGCATAAATGCATGTAAAATTAATTCGAAGAAAACCGCGATTATTTACGCGAATTTGTCAAAATAAGTTTTTGCAGTTTTTCCCACATTCAAGGTACCTGTATCCGCCGTTTTATTGGGCGGAATTGAACATGAATGGGCTCATTAGATCCGGCACGTAAAAAAACCAAAATCACGCGGGGTTCCACGGAATTTGAATGGAGTTTGTTAATTTTAGACTCAAAAAATATGTTTTTTATAAAAATTTACGCACCAAATTTTCGTCTTTGGAACCCAATTGCAAATAAGCTACAGTGAGCACATTCATGAGATATACACTAAACGAAGCAGAATCACGAGTTCTACAATCCTTTAATTAGTTTATTCTATTATCTGGATGCGCATCCTAATTATAAGAAAAATTAAAAAAACACGGAAAATCCGGCTTCAAAATGTCAGCATCCATTTTGGGTGGATGCAGTGATTACATCGAAAAATCATACATTAGAACCATATTGTCCATGGGGTATTCTGCAACTTAGTCACTGATCACATGTGCGTGCGTTGTGTAGTTTAGCCACAAATCAGGAAGGAACACAAAAAAACTCGTTGGCTTCAACACATTTTCGCCCATTTTTTTACATTACCACCATCACAGCTTCCACGCAACTTATTATTTATTACCAATATTTTAAGATTTTGACAAGAACACTTCATTTTATAGAATTGAATTTTAATTATATGCAATATGTTCATATTTCGCGAGTTATAACCTTGCAAACCCCAGCTTCAAGGAATTTAAAAGATTTTTGTAATTTCCCATATGTTTGTAACAGGCAAAAGGAAACGAGATAGACACATGGTTCCTTTTGAGAATATGCATAGAATCACTTTCTAAGTCGATTTATGCATGTCCGTCCGTCCGTCTGTCTGTCCATGTTAAATTGTAAACAAAGTACAGGTCGCATTTATGATCCGAATTGGATGAAATTTGGCATAGGTCACTTATTCGGCCCAAGGACGAACCCTATTGAAATTGGGAAAAATATATATTTTACCGATTTAATGTAAACGGTCCCTATATATCTTTCGATTTGCACGAAATTCGGCATAACGTATTGAATTAAGCCTAGAGTGATGTCTGCCAAGTTTCAAGAAAATCGGTCCAGATTTAGATATAGCTCCCATATATAGTTTCGTGTAAATGGTGCCCCCAATGTCCCTATATATCCTTCGATTTGCAGGAAATTTGGCATAACGTACTGAATAGAGCCTAGAGTGATGCTTTCCTTGTTTCGTGACGCACCAAGGAACCAATAGGAACAAAACGTTCTGAAATTAGTATAACCTAACCTGTGACAAGTTTGTTTGAAAGCGCTTAATATTTGGATATAGCTTCCACATATATTTTCGCCAGATTTCAAGTAAATTGGGCATCAAACTCCTCATGTTAGTCAGATTGATATCAAATTTTGCACAATGTACAAAATTGAGCATAGAATTACGTAGTTGCGTTTTCTAGAAGTACAGACATAGCCCAACGGATGACCTATTTATATTTGTTGGAAGTCGATTTACATACTTTATGGATAGATCTAGGTAGATTCACATTTAGATAAATATCACATATTTTATTTCATCCAATTTCATATTAATAGTCCTGTTTAATATACCCATAGTGGTGAAGGGTATCATATAGTCGGCCCCGTCCGACTTTACTACTTTCCTTACTGGTTCTAAATAAATTTTACAACGGAATTAAAAATTTCAATGCTTAAGGCATAAACAGAATGGATCCGTTGATCCATCCGTCCTATTATTTGTTATCGATAATACAACAACAACAAGGGGATATTTTAATGTGTGTATAAGTGGAAGATGCTCTATTTAAAAAAAATAAAATGTGGGAGAATATTTTTAATTGATGGACATTTTGACACCAACATAAGAAACAGTATATCGAGCAAAGTGTTGAATGCACAAATTAAAAATTCTTCATATGTTTGTTAATGTGTACAAATAGTCCTTAATACAATGTTTTGACAAAAACATACTAAAATACTTTTATTTGAAAATTAATTCTTAATTACTTCTTTTTAAGTGTTTGTACTTGACATAGAACGTCATTTTTTAACACTTATCCTCTTTACCTGAAATGAACCTTGTCCCAAACAATATGATTCTTGGTCCTTAGTGCTACCTGCTGAGATCTCAGTAAATTGAATTCCACCCAATTTGGTCGAAAATTGTATCCAAACTCCTCAAAATAACGAAATTTGTATGTTATCCTAAAATGTGGACTATCGTAAAAAATGGACAAATAATGATTTCTTTTTGAAAAGGTTTGCATCCCAATGTGAATTCAAAATACCATATTACATACAATTTGTACCCGTGCTCAAATTCCCCAAAATACCGAAAATCGAGAGGTACCGTTATATGAAGGCTATTCTAAAAATTCACGCTAATAAACGAATTATTAACATTTTTTGCAGAAAAACTCCGGGTCAAAAATTACATAAAAAGTAATATTCCATACGAAATAGACAATAAATTAAGAAAATTAATATGAATTAGAGCTTGGAATGTGTATAATTTTTTAACTAAAATGGAAAGGACTTTCAAAAGCGAGAAAGTGTTTAGAAGTACCTTTATATGAAATATTGTGTAAGAAAATACTTTAGATAGTGTCGATCCGTCCCTACTTGTGACATAAAGATAGCCAATTTGTTCAAAGAAAATTCAAAAAATCCCAAAAATTCCTAATAATGGGGTATACCGTTATATGGGGGCTACCCGAAAAAATAGTCCAATATTGATCATTTTTGGTAGGGAGATTTTCTATACACTGAGAACCCAAAATACCAAATTACAGCCAATTCGGTTGAAAAACGAACCCAACATCGTCAAAATACCCAACATGCTGGGGGCGTGGCCCGCCCATTTTTTCATAAATCACCTTTTATAACATTAGTATTCGACACCCCAAATTTGGTGAAACTAGCATGTCGGGATATATTTTATGCCGATAAAATTTAGACAGATATACAATTACTAGTAATGCCTGTTTAAATTCAGAGCAGTATCTAAAATATTGCAAACTATATTCTGAATTCAAGTATGCTTAAAAAAATTACATGAAGTAATAGGGCGATGCCCAATTCATAATATCACCGTGGGATTGACTGATTTCATTCGTTCGTTCGGTAGCGATATTATCTACACTTCGACCAAGTAAAAAAGTAGTGGTTGCTGCCTTACCGAATTTCGGTAGAAATTGTTTTTTTTTTATTTGTAGTTGTTGTTCGTCTCTGCATAATAATGTCATTAATTATTATTATTCGATATTATTATTGAAATTATATGAATATTTTCGATATACAATAAAATTTTTCCAGTAGTGTTGGCGGAATATTTGGGATACCATTTTTATTTTGTTTTTGCAAAATTGTTCCACTATCACAGTTATTAGTCTGCCAAGTCATATTTATTAATAAAGATTCAATAATATACTAAAATTATAGAGAATTCCCCATGCTAATAATCACAAAATTTATGGCCCATTTCCATATTTATTGACATATT
>NW_026876929.1:0-20420 GCF_032173495.1 Musca vetustissima | reverse complement strand
GGTACGTTTGTTTGTTATTCGGCTCACACTGAACAAGGCGGCTGGAATGCGAGAGTGATATTTGTTGTTGATACACACGATCAGCAACACAACGAGAATGAACCAACAGTGAGTGGGGGAAAGAACGATTGAACAGTAATAGTGATGAAGAGAAGTAATTTGTTGGTGGATCGAATGTTAACAAACAGACGCTATAAAAAGGCGCGTGAAATATTAGGATGTTATTGTTGTTATACTTAGACGAACAAACAAGGAGAGTTGATGTGATGTATTAGTTGTTGATAGTTTTGAGATCAACAAAAGAAATTAGAATAAGGGCACGATGAGTATTCGTATTGTTGTTAGTGCTTTTTCTCACTAGTGGCTGTCGAAGTCAACGAGAAGGCAGGGGTGTATATGTAGACTTAGTGAGAAATAACAAATAAGCATTACACAATAGATCACTGGCTAACAAATTAAAGCAGTGATATGCGACAATGAGTGGACTGTATATTTAGGAATGCGCGAGTTTAGGTAATTGTAGGGCGACCAGTGCGTGACGTAGCGAACAAATTTAACAAAATTGAATATTTATTTTTGTAAAGCGAAATGTAAAAACGAAAACACTCGCGGTATGCTCAATATAAAAGAAACTGAACTACGTACCTTTGAGTTTATGATGTTGTTTGTGTATGATGATGCAGTTTTTGATGTTTATGGTTTTGGTGAATATGATGATGATATGTTGTGTATGGTGAGGGGTGATGATGTTTTCTCCTTTAAAATAGCGACAAGTGCGAAATTGTTGGTAGATTATCCGACTTGATGGGATCAAAATGCAACAACAATGCTAGGAAATATCCGGCTCTAACGGATCAAAATGTTGGCGTGATACCGAAAGAAAAACAAAATAAAACAAATTTGGTATTAGAATATGTATTTTCAAACTTTATTCGGTAAGTTAATGAGTTTCGAAAAGAAACAAAACTTTACCTTAAGGTGTGTAATGTGTAGAGATCGAAAGCGATAAATATCTGTGGTGTTTTGACTTAAAAGAATATAGTATATACATATATTTTCGAAATTTTAAAATAATAAACTTAACGAACTTTGGAATAGTCTATTGATAAAAAACCAGTGAGCGGAGTAGTAACAGTGTTGTTAAACAAAAACAGAAGATTGAAATATCTGTGGACTTAAAAGAATAGTAGAATTTTAAAATAATAAACTTAACGAAAGTCTTATAAAAAACCTGTGAGCGGAGCAGTATAATCGGACGATACCCTAAGGAACTACCACGGAAATCAAACTTTCTGCGGATGTTTATTCCTAGCCTGGGCAATATTTCGTTATATTTGCACCCTCTTGCCCGATTAGAGGTAAACAGCACCTCTTCCTTACACTGACATATTTTCCGAATATTTCGAGTATTCAGTACAGCTATTGTCCGGATTCCTTTCACCGTGGGTTGTGTTGTGATGTTCGGCTTTCATTTGGGGTCTATAGATCGTCAGTTGCTTATTTGTTGACTTTTATGGCAGAATTAGTCACATGATTTTAGCAGGTTACGAGTAAATTTCTCAAACGTTTTATGTACTACATCGAATGATGGAATTTAATTCTGTTTTCATGAAGAATAAAAAAATATAAACTATATTTAGAAGAGAAATATCAGTAATTTATAAATAGAACGGAAATCAAAAATGAAACTCCAAGCAATCATATGGTATAGTTCTCATGCAAACGTTCCCGATTTGCAATGGTCTATCGGCTTTAATTTTGAAGAATTATTAGCTGTTGTAAGACATACCTAGTCCCCATCTTTATTGAAAACATTTATACAAAAACTTTTCTTTACGGGTTCGCTTTCATTTATAGTGGTTTGTGATATCTTTCCTATTTTATTTATTGTTTTAAAACATATTAGGTTCGGTCTAGACGAACTTATATCTTTCAGATGTATTTATAATACATGTAGCATAGATAAAGCAAAATAGATATTCGTGTCCCTTACATCATGTATTTTTCCGGGCAAACCGTCTACAATCAAGACAACCATGCTGCCTGTCATGCTGCCTTTATAAAACAATAACGGAAGTCATATGATGTCTACACCCAAGAATCAATAGTGTCTTCCTGCCAATGAACTCCTTTGAATCCTTTATTGAATAGTTCAATGAATTCTAAATCTTGCATCCCTTTTTCGTCAAATTGGGCTTTATGTAGAGCAAATTTAATTTACTTCTGACAAACAAAAATCCTCTATGGAATGGGAATGACAATCAGGAGCAGTCAGACCCTCCGCCATCTATAAAAAAAGAAAAACAAAGAAAAACCTAGATATTGTCCGTGAAAAAGTGTTCACTTCATTGCACCCAAAATAATTATGTGGACAAAGCATAACGAATTAATTACGAATAAGAGGCAATGAAATGGATCAATGTACAATTTGATAATATCATTGCTTGTCGGAATGTGTGTATGGTACATTTCACAATTTCATTAAATAACTTTGTCGAATTGTGGTATATTTCTATATTTAACGGAAGAGAAAGGAAAGGGACAATTTTAGTTGTCATAGATGCTATAATGTTATTTTTGGAAACGAACTAGATGATAAAACGTCATAGTAGAATTTCAGTGTAGTGTAAACGTTAAAAAATAAAACACCAAAAAGAAGATGGCGAGCCATTCTCCTTCCTTTGTTGTAAATAAGTAAGCCAGACAAACATGAGAGTATTATTGTATTCAAGGAAATACTTGGGGCATTGAATTTTCTTTTTAGAGAGACAATTATGTCAATTCTTATCATTGAAGACTTCAAAAACATTTATACAAAGTCTTCAGTGTAATGCACGTCTATTTACCAGCCGGTTGAAACACACAAAAATTTAAAATCATGATTGAGGGAGTGGCTGTTCTCTCAATGGTTTACGAATGTATGCAATGGCTGTTCATTTCAATGATGTGTTAAACAAGATGAATAATACTGTATTCGCATCTTTAACTACAATTCCTTATACAAACAATTGCAATTTAATAATCCTAACAAACGTCACATTTTGAAGGAACGGAATATCGTCATACACATTATTCTGCAGTATGTGCTAAATTTAAATTAATTAAATTAATTTACAATGATTTTTAGCAAAGTTGACACAAAGATATAGTCTTTGTTTCATTATATACATATAGGGTCTTTTTTGCACCATTTACATAAAATCGGACGAAAATATATTTTGGAGCTATATCTAAATCTAGATTTCTTTTGTTAAATTTTTATAGAGTTCATCCTTGGGTCAAATAAGTGAGGTATGCCAAATTTCATCTCATTTGGATAATAAATGTGACCTGTACTTTGTTTACCATGCACAAACAACCTAACAGATACTAGCATCGAAAATATAAGGTACATAGGCAAAAGTGGACCTATACCGAAAATTTAATGTACACCAAATACAAATGTCTGCAATTTTTAATGGATATTTTTTCTAAAAACCCCAAAAAGTGGTCCGATATTGACGACGCATGGTAGGATGGAACATCTCCAAAATACTACAATTAAGAGGTCACAGTTATATAAGGTCATCACCAGATTTTATTTCGGCCTAATTGAGAAGAGATATAGTTCTAATTCCAAATTAACATTTTTGCATCAGAAATTTACATCTTTACATCAGAAAATCGGTAGTTATCATTATATGGTGGCTAGGCCTAAATGTGGACTATAGTTCAACGTTCTCGATATCCTCCGCAGGTGAAGTATTTACAACGGAGTCATTGAACTATTTTAATATAGATAGTATAAACCAGTAAGGAAAGGAGTAAAGTCGGACTGGGCCGACTATATTATACCCTTCACCACTTTGGGCATGTGGTAAATATGTATCCTTACAATTGCATATCACTATTCCCTCGAAGGAACATGATCATGTCATTCTGAAATCTATTCTAAATCTAATTTAATTCGGGCAGATTTAGAGTCGTATGCGTACCATGGGACAAATTTATGGAAAATGATTTATAGCAAAATTGATACATGCTATTCGGTACGCCGCACTGTTAGAAATATAATTTCAATTAGGAACCCGTTCGAAACACACTTGGAAGCTATGGCTGCATCTGCACCAATTTCAACAAAACGTAATAACGTCATTCAAGTCTCAATTTGATACGTTGTGCAAAATTTCGTATTAATCGAACAAACATTAGGAGTTTGCTTCACCATTTATGTAAAATCGGACGAATACATACGCATATGTTGGAGCTATATCGAAATCTGAACCGATTTTCGCGAAACTTGACACACATCATTTCGGACTTCATTCAGTACGCAATGCCAAATTTCGTGCAAATCGAAGGATATATATAAATTTGAACCAATTTTTCCGAATCTTACCACTCATCATTTTAGGATTTATTAAGTACGCTGTGCCAAATTTCGTGGAAATCCAAGGATATATAGGAACTTTGGTGCACCATTTACATAAAATCGGACGAAAGTATATATGGGAGCTATATAGAAATCTGAACCAATTTTCGCGAATATTACCACTCATTATTTTAGACTCAGTACGATATGCCAAATTTTGTGCATGTCGAAGGATATTTAGGGACTTTGGTGCACTAATAACCTTAAATATACGAAAATATATATGGAAGATATATCTAAATCTGAAACTATTTTCACGAAACTTAACACACATCTCTCTAGACTTAATTCAGTACGCTATACCATATTTGGTGTAAATCGACTTTGGTGCACTATTTACCTAATATCGGACGAAAATATATATGGGAGCTATATCTAAATCTGAACTGATTTTCATGAACTTAACACACATCACTCTAGATTTAATTTAGTACGCTTTGCCAAATTCGGTGCAAGTCGAAAGATATATAGGGTCTTTGGTGCACCCTTTGCCTTAAATCGGACGTAAATATATATGGCAGCTATATCTAAATCTGGACCGATTTTTACAAAATTTAGCACACATTGTTCTACGCTTAATTCAGTACGTTATGCCATATTTCGTGTAAATCGAAATATATATAGGCACTTTGGTGTACTATTTACCTAAAATCGAACAAAAATATATGTGGGAGCTATATCTACATCTGAACCGATTTTTTTCCAATTTCAATAGGGTTCGTCCTTGGGCCTAATAAATGAGCTGTGCCAAATTTCATCTACTTGGCACAGCTCATCTTTGTATACAATTTAACATGGGTAGATGGACAGACGGATGGACATGCACAAATCGATTCAGAAAGTGTACCACAGTGTGGTGAAGGGTATAAAAAGGTGGGTTATATGGGGACTACCCCTAAAAGGGGGTGAATATTACTAATTTTTGGTAGGGAGATTTGTTACCATATACGACAAAATACCTAATTTCAGTGAATTCGGTTAAAAAACGCGCTCAAGAAACTCAAAATACCGAAATTTGATGGTACCTTTATAGGGGAGCTACCAGAAAAAATGGACTTATATTCATAATTTTTAGTGGGGATATTTGGTACCCAATAAAAACCCAATGTACCCAATTTCAGCGAATTCGGCTGAAAACGCGCTCAAGAACACCAAAATACCGAAAATTGGGGGTATGGACTGATAAAGCCCATCTTCGAACTTGACCTGCCTGCACACAAAAGACGACTCTACGCAAAATTTTGGCGATCTATCTCAATTCGTTTAGAGGCTAGAGTGATTACAACAGACAGACGGACATGGCTATATCGTCATAGAACTTTACGCTGATCAAGAATATATATACATTAGCGGGCCCGGCAAACTTTGTCTTGCCTAGCAATATTGTTGCATTTTAGGTTTGTTTTTATACCCTCCACCATAAGGTGGAGTGTACAGATTTTTGTAATTCTGAAAATCTAGAATTTGCCTTCTAAAGCTTCGGTGGATATAAGTTTATTAATAATTGAAATTGTGGAAAATAAATTTAAATGCACATTTAAGCTTGACTTTCGGAATTTACCATCCAAGATTTAAGATAGAACTCTGATATTTGCACAATATTAAACAGGATTGCTTCTAATTTAATATTAAGTATTGAGCAGAAAATCTCCCTAATTAAAATTATCATGGCTGTAATTTTATATTCCGCCAAGGTTCCAAATATCCTCAATTTAACAGTATTCCACATTTTTCGATGCTGTGGGCACGTTTTTAAATTTAATCGGCTGTAATTTGGCATTTGATTGTTTTATTTGGTAAAACTAATCCTATTAAATTATCAATATTGGTCCCCTCTTTGAGATAGCTCCCATATAACGGTACCCACAATGTTCGGTATTTTGGGGAGTGTTTAGTGTTTCAAGCAAACTTGGATTACTATTTTGGATGATCCAAATCTCTTTACTAAAAATGGTCAATATTGGTCCACCTATACCCCATAGTTCGGTATTTTCTCATGTGGTGTCAAATTTTCCTATCAAAAATTAGAATATACAGGTCCCGCTCCATTTTTGGTATTGTAAAGACTTTGACCAACTTCTCTCATAGAGTTGGCCTAACGTACATATTTGGCGCCATACATATTTCCCGTTTAATTTCTGGTATGTTCAAGTTTTTATCCCCCATTTTCTAACCTGAATGTTTGTAATTTTGAAATTATTTTTTTAAAGCATGGACAATCATAATTCTGTAACAGAGTCCCTATATAAATCTATATGAGAATACGAATAGGTAATATCATGAGACTCTTTGTTATAATACATGTTTTGTTGGATTTTTTTTTTTAATTTTGCAGGGTCGGAAATGATTATTTCGATGAGTTACAAACGGAAAAACAAAATTATTATACCCTCCACACTATGGTGGAGAGTATAAAAAGTGAACTGAAAACTATTAAAAGCATAGTAATTTTAAACAACGACCTTTATTGAAAAAATCTTTGGAGAAGTGTTTTACTCACCAGAAATCTCCAAAATATTTGATAATGTTTTGTCATTGAAAACTGTATGCGCAGATGAACCCAATATGACAATTTAGCAAATAAACCGATATTTATCCATTTCAATACCAACTAGTGGCTATGTAATTCGACGTGTTGCAAACGAAATGACTTATAAAATACAGTAAACATATTATCAAACTTTAAAATCGTAAGGGGATCCACCCATTCTCGTTCAAAAAAAACCAGTAAGGAAAGTAGTAAAGTCGGACGGGGCCGACTATATGATACCCTTCACCACTTTGAGTATATTCAACAGATGAATCCTCACAGAAGTCGCATTTTTAAAGGACCAGTAAAATGAAATTGGAACCATATACACGTCATTCAGCAACCGATACTAAATTGTTCATTTGGTCAGATATAAAAGCTATATCTAAATCAAGAACCTCAACACCTGGGGGCTACCAGAAAAAATTTACCAATATTTATAATTTATAGTGGAGAGATGTGCTACCTAATAAGAACTCGACGTACTAAATTACAGTCAATTTGGTCGAAAAATCCGATCAGAACCCCCAAAAATACCAAAAATTTTGGGGTACCGTTATATGGGTACTACCAGAAAAACTGGACCTATATTTATAATTTTTAGTGGAGTAATTTGGTACCCAATAAGAACCCAATGTACAAAATTTCAGCGAATTCAGTTATAAAACGAGCCCAAAAACCCGAAAATACCGAAATTGGGGGTGCCCTTATATGGGGGCTTTCTGAAAAAATGGACCTTTATTTATAATGTTTGGTAGGGAGATTTGCTACCCAATAAGAACACAAAGTACCAAATTTCAGTGAATTCGGTCGAAAAATGCGATCAAAACCCCCAAAATAACGAAAATTGGGGGTAATCTTATATGGGGGCTATCCGAAAAATGGACCTTTATTTATAATTTTTGGTAGGGAGATTTGCTACCCAATAAGAACTCAATGTACAAAATTTCAGCGAATTCAGTTAAAAAACGCGCTCAAGAACCTCAAAATACCGAAAATTTGGGGGTACCCTTATATGGGGGCTATGCGAAAAAATGGACCGTTATTTATAATTTTTGGTAGGGAGATTTGCTACCCAATAAGAACACAAAGTACCAAATTTCAGCGAATTCGGCCGGAAAATGCGATCAAAATACCAAAAATTGGGGGTAATCTTATATGGGGGCTATCCGAAAAAATGGACCTTTATTTATAATTTTTGGTAGAGAGATTTGCTACCCAATAAGAACTCAAAGTACCAAATTTTAGCGAATTCAGTTAAAAAACGCGCTCAAGAACCTCAAAATACCGACAATTTTGGGGTACCCTTATATGGGAGCTATGCCTAAACGTGGACCGATTTTCTCCAATTTCAATAGGGTTCGTCCTTGGGCCAATTAAGTGACCTGTGCCAAATTTCATCCAAATCGGATCATAAATGCGACCTGTACTTTGTTAACAAAAATACATGGACGGACAGACGGACGGACAGACGGACATGCATAAATCGACTCAGAAAGTGATTCTATGCATATTCTCAAAAGGAACCATGGGTCTATCTCGATTATTTTTGCCTGTTACAAACATATGCACAAAGACATAATACCCTGTACCACAGTGTGGTGAAGGGTATAAAAAAAATGAAGTTTGGTTTTCAAGTGAAAATTTCAACAAATCCTGAAGATACAGATTCAAGATACATTCTCACACTTTAAACTCATTTTTCTCGAAACAGTGTTTTTACGAATGGCGGGCGCGACCACTCAAGAACTAATAATCCAATTGATTCCAAATGTAAGCTAGTTATTCAGTACGAACATTTCATATGTTCGCCACTTTGTTAATTTGTCTGCGAAATTTATAATCCTAGTTCATACCTTAGCCAGACCTGTATTCCTTCAAATCTGGCGAAACGTGTTACTTATAGATACGTACACTCAGTTTGATAAATTAGTATGTAGAGCAAACAACGCCCACCAATTAATATGTATCATGACCTCTGCTGAGTTCTTCTCCAAATATCCCATGTTTTGTCTTCATTGTCAAATATCGGTTTATTTTCTACATAATATTATATTACAAAACATAATGTGTCAAATCCACAATGTATCAAATCTGACATCTATTCAAAATGTTTGTAATTATTAAGTTATTCATCATCTCTAGTCAGTACAGGCAATATTTTCGTTATGAATTTGTAAATTCTATGAAAACGGAAAGTAACCTGACACATGGTGAAAGTATGTCAGTATTTATGATTTAATATTAAATAATAGTTTTATTATGACATTTACTTCACATTCAATCGCACTGTCAATGTCGGTATGCGAATCCATACTGAAAGTTCATTCATAAAAATCTTAGAAACCCAGTCGAACCAATATATGTCTAACAAACAACAATCTGTTGTAGCTGTGTTGAGAGAATATGCGAAAAACTATATCTTTCTCTCTGTTACACTGTGCGACAAATTAGAATTTTTTTGATAATTACCGGGAAATTCCAAAGAGGGGCTATCAAAAGAAGACACGTGTATCGGCGTTTTGAAAGTTTACGTCGTGGGTAACCTAAAAAGGAGGCCAATATTTCCCCCTTTTCAAGATTTTCGAATTATGATTTCTTGAAATCCTTGCATTTTAGGTATATAGTGTCTTCGGCAATATTACTGATAGAATATCGGGGAATATTTTGGTACACAACTTTAACCCTCAACAGACTCATTGAAGGGGTCTTTAAACCCGGTCAATCAAAACGGGTTTAAAGCTGCTCAGAATATTGTACAGAAATGTTCCCCATAAGGTTTTACTATAAGTCTCAGAATAGACTAAAACTCAAAAATCAGCCTAAACGTCAAAAATCTTAAAAAACGAAAACTCATTTTAGGGTTAATACCGTACTTATTACTAGTTTTTACCCATTTTTCCCTCAAGATGACGTTGTAGAAGAATGGTACAAGGGACAAAAATATTCTCCATCAATTTTAGAGAAATATGTATATATTATGTATATACCGAATATATAGCCATACATGTTGAACCAAAAATTCAAAATTTTCTTGTATTTTTTTTCCTAAGACATTTCCCAGTATTTTTTTTCGACAAAGTGCATTAAAGTAACATGACACTTAATTTTAGGTAAATAGTTTTTAAGAAATTCACAGTATAAAAATGAATTGCTGTTCGTTAGTCTCGCTAAAACTCGAGAACGGCTGAACGGATTTTTGTTATCTTAGTCTTGAAATGTTCATGGAGCTTCAGGGAAGGTTTAAAAGGTGAGAAAAGATCGAATAAATGCCGGGAAATATCTAAAAAGCTGACTTTTATATTTCCCATGCAAATGTTTTCTAAATAAAATGTAGATTCATACATTCAATTTGCTTTTGTTGTCAGAATTTTTTTTTTTAAGTTTGATAAATTTTAAATTTTTTCACAAATTAAGTTTCTGAAAGGATTAAGTTTCGATTAGCGATACGTGCGCGAGAACATTCTTTACTTATGTGATCCTTTGAAATAGTGACCCTGTGATAGTTACACTATTGTTCGGCATCTTAGCGTCATTAATTAATAACGTTAAGATGCCGCGGAGAAGACGACCTGACATAGGTCGTCCATAGAATGCAAGTACATTTTGGGACTAATGCAAGGATGGAAAATCAGAAGAGATTCTGAATCGAGTTCGTGTCCATTCAGGGTATTCTGATTCTAAGATCCATGCCCTTGATTAATTTGTTTGAAAATAATAATAATAGGAACATGTTGTTCCTTAAAGTTCCTGAAATTTTGCTATGCCACGGGAAATATCAAATCAGGCGGTTATATGTCTAATCGTTGTTCAGTATCTTTGAACTTATAAACACCTCGCATATATCCGACACTAAAAATGTTTATCACAGTGCAATATACGAGATATCTTCTTTGCAAAAATCTATCATTAAGCTCAGCTGGAAAAAGAACAACACACAAAAAACCAGCAATTTTATAAAAATTAGCGATGACGTAGCGACTTGAAGGTTATACGAAAACCTCCGTCCGATGTTACCCATTCGTATTGAACATGCTAACTACCGATAACACTCAAGTTGGAAAACGGGAGTAAGAAACTCAACATACCAAAAATTGAACTGAACGTTAATCTGTAGTGCAAAATTCCTGGAATGATGTTTTTTATTCACAGGAATTCGTTATGCCTAATTATAGCCAACTCTATTGGGAAATTCGGTCAATGTCTTTTTAATATTTTAAAATAAATGGTATATTATGCTATATAGATGCTATATCAAAACTCGGACCTAAGTAGATACTTTGTCGCAAAAATGTGTCTCCCCCCAATATCCCGGAATGAACTATTTTAACTACAACAATGGGAATGGAGACATATTAATTATTGGTAGGAAGATTTTACACAACATGAGAAATTAGGGGGGATACCTTTATATGGGTGCAACCCACAAACTTTGACCAATATTGATAATTCTTTGTAAGGAGATTTTGGACTCACCAAATAAAATAACTAATCCCCAAAGCATTATATAATGTGGAGTTCCATTATATGGATTTCGGAAGCTTGGGTAAATTTTGTTAGGAACATTTTCTACTCAATGATCATCCAAAATGTAAAATTACTGAATATTATAGGTAGGCCCATATTATATTATATGGGCGGTACACCGAAACATGGGCCAATATTGATAATATTTGGTACGGACACTTTCTGCGCAATTTCAATGTATGTGCAAATTTCAGAGCACTATCTTAAAGATAATTTAATATTGGGCTATCGTTATGTGAATTATACATCAACAATATTGCTATGCAAGACAACGTTTGCCGGGCCGGCAATGTTGAATGTTGAAATGTTCGTGGAGCTCCAGGGAATGTTTAAAAGGTGAGAAAAAGTCAAAAACCGCGAAAAATTTGCAAAAAGTATTTTGCAACATATTGGCATTTTTACGAATTTAGTATCGAGCTATTTGAATTGCACCACGTCGTAGTTGTTATTTTGAGACATTTTTGGCGAAAATCGGTAGCGTATCATTCCTGTAAGCCTACATTTGTCAGGTTGGAAAACGGGAATAAGAACTTCAACATACCGAAAATTGAACGGGAAATAATTACGACGTATTTCTAAAACGTTAATCTAAAGTCCGTAATTTCTGGGATGCTGTTTTTAATTCACAGGAATCCGGTCAATGTCTTTATAGAACCGAAACCTGTATTTATATGCTATATCAAAACTTGGTCCTAAATAGATAATTTTTCACCCGCAATATCCCGAAATGACATATTTTATTATATTTAGACATACAATGGGAATGGGGATTAATTAATTGTTGGTATGAAGATTTGGCGCCACATGAGAAAATGAGGGGGATACCATTATATGGGTGCTACCCAGAAACTTGAATTAATATTGATAATTTTAGTAAGTAGATTTTGTACTCACTGATCATCTAAAATATAAAATTACAGCCAATTTTGTTCTAAGACGTGGCTAAACCCCCCAAAATACAGAATAGTGAACTGATATTGATATTGAAAAATTTTAGTAAGATTCATGCTACCAAATAAAACAACCAATTACAGCTGATTAGGTTGAAAAACGTGTCCAAATCCCCTAAGGATCGTATAATGTGGAGTGCCATTATATGGCACTGATAGTTTTAAGTAGAGAGATTTTCTGCTCAAGAACTATCCCCTATATTAAATTAAAAGCAATGCTGTTGAAAACCGTGCCCAAGATCTTCAAAATACTGAATGTTTAGGGCTACCTTTATATAGGCGGTACTCCAAATTATATGCCAATATTGGTACCGACACTTTCTGCTAAATTGCAACCAATTCTGTTGATAAATTCGTTACAATTTCTCATATTGAGGTTACCATTATATGGGGATACCCTAAATAGTGAACTAATATTGAACATTTTCAATACCAAATATCGTAGGAGTAGTAGCAATGTATGTGCAAATTTCAGAGCACTATCTTAAAGATAATTTAATATTGGGCTATATTGAATTATATTTTTGAATTATACATCAACAATAATGCTATGCAAGACAACGTTTGCCGGGCCCGCTAGTTATATATAATTTTATAATGTAAATTTTTTAAAAACTATTGATTTCTCTTATTCAGTGACTTGTACTAAAAATTGATGGAGAATATTTTTGTCCCTTGTACCATTCTTCTAAAACGTCATCTTTTGAAAAAAATGGGTAAAAACCAGTAATAAGTACGATATTAACCCTAAAATGAGTGTTTGTTTTCTAAGATGTTAGTCTGATTTTTTAGTTTTAGTCTATTCTGAGACTTATATTAAAACTTTATGCCGAACATTTCTGTAGAATATACTGAGCAGCTTTAACGCCGTTTTGAATGAGTTTTCAATCACTCCTGGAAAAGGGGGCTGAAAAGACCCTTTTAATGAGTCGGTTGGGGGTTAAAGTTGTATACCAAAATATTCCTCGATATTTTACCAGTAGTATTGCCGAAGACACTATATATCTAAAATGCAAGGATTTCATGACATCATGATTCAAAAAATATCAAAATTCTTAAAAGGGGAAATATTGTTCCCCATTTTTAGGTTACCTCCCGACGTAAACTTTCAAAACGCCGATACACATGTCTTCTTTTTTAAGCCCCTCTTTCATAATCTGTTGGAATTTCGCGGTAATTATTTTTTGTGTTGCACAGTGTTATCTACTAAATTTCCCATACTCTGCCTAAATCTCCTCTTTCATATGTTACTGATGGTTGTATGTTCGTTTTTGCATTCATTATTATGCCTTTAACAGTATGTGTTATGTTAGTTGCTATAAAAATGTAAATGGTGTTAGGAAAAAAGTATCTTTTAATCCGTAAATAAATTGTAGATATTTTACAGTGACAACAACAGAATCTATAGAAATTAACACCATAAAAAGAGTGATATTAAAGTGGACCCCCTTTTTTATTTGCTGGAATGGAGTTTTTGAGCAATGATATTTTCCGTGCACAGTCGGACGGGGCCGACTATATGATACTCTTCTCCATTTTTGGCCAATACCACTATGTTCCTAAGATTCTTATAGTAACCGACAGTAATATATATGTCAACGTAAACCAAGCATAACAAATGATTCCGTCTAATGATGTCGACAGAAATGACATATCCTCTGTGTAGGTCCATTGACAAAATTATATATTATTTGTTGCACAATTTGCATAAAATATAAAGAAGCTATATCGCAATTTTCAGTGTTTTTGGGGGGTTTTGACATTTTCAATCGAGAGGGTAGTAATTGTGAGGTCTATATTTTGACGAAACACCGTATGAAAATCGCACCCAATTTTCGGTGTATTGCATTTTTCCACTGAAGTGAAATTTGGCATTAAAGTTTCATTAAGTTTGAGAAACATTTTTGCGAAACTATTTCGATGTCGGTCCATGTTTTCACATTCCCCATAAATACTTCGTCCCATTTTAATCTAATTTCCGAAAGAATTTGTAATGTAATTTGGCATTTTGATTTGCCCCATTTTGGTTTGCTGCGTATATTTCTTTCAAAGTGACTGTAATTTGACATTACGGGTTATAGTGAAAATCATATTTGCAGAAGTTTTGCTATGGAGGTCCATGTTATTTTCATTTTGAAGGTTTCAGATGCAAATTCCTACCAATTTGGCATTCTATATTCTCCGTAAAAATAAAAAAAAAATTCTTCCCCAAAAATAGGTCTTATTGGATTCCTAGTCCAGTTTTCCACTCAGGTTGGTCTGTAGTTTTGTATTTATTTTTCTCAAAGCTCAAACGACCTACTAACTTACTTACTATGGCATATTCTTCGTATTAAGATCTCAAACATTTTACGAAATAACTATCATTTTAGATCAGAACGATATATTGTGGGTCTTTTCAGGTTGAAAGCATATAAAATGGCTAACAACAATCTTCTTCATCTTAATTATGTTGACTTTTTTGTTATTAATCAAAAGATTTCCCGTAATTAATAAGACAAAATTTAAAAAGATTCTTGAAAGGTCCATCAATGCTTTTGTTCAACTAACGTGTACCTAAAGAAATTCCCTGAATCATCAATCCAACGAATGACATCTCATTAAAAATGTCAAAAAACATTCGCTATCTTCCAGTTCATTGACAATTTCAACAAAGGTAAAAGATAGTTCATTCAACTTTTAATATTCTAATTGAAATAAGTACTTTGTTAATATTAAATAATAATAATTTGAACCTGTTTCTTTAGATGTTTTTTATAATGTTAGTAATATTGCCATAAACGTTCATGACATGAAGAATAGGAATAGTAGTGGGAACTAATGGTTAAGGACATTATGTCCACTAAACTCGGCTCACTTTCTTCGTGAGGGAAATTCCCGCCTACATTTAGCATTGACGTTTATTAACTGGGTTAAATTAATTTACAATTAATTTTTCCCAATGACGCTCTCTTTGGCAGGCATGCTTTTATTGCAACCGGAAAGTGGTGAGACACAACAACAGACGTAAGTATGAATTTTGACACACTCAAATGTTTTGAACTTATACTCTAATTTCCCTGGAGATGGAATTGTCATGAGAAACTTATATAGTCGTACATATATACATCAAGTTCTATTTATCGCATATGATATATTTACTTGTGTTGTTTATATATACCAAAAATAGTTCAACATATTTATATGATGTATAAATAAAAATTGCAACAGTGACCTTAGCAATCCAGTTGCCTTTAAATGTCAAAAAATTTCAATAATCAATTGGCAATTTCGGACGTGTTTTTAGGAATTATTTTTTATTGGCGAGTTGAAAATCATTTCACAAAATGTAACTGCCCTCCTTTCTAAATGGATAAACATGCATACGTACGGTGAATCAACAAACCATAAATTTTCTAGCCACAGACAAAGTAAATAGATGTAAATCATGTTTACGTCTGTTGCCAATGACAAATAATCATATAAATTTACCTATGATAATAAAAGACGATTGGAAAAAGTCAATGACTTTCCTTTTGTACTAACAAGATGGTTTGATCATGGGATATACCATATATGTAAATGATGTGTAAAATTGTATTCAGATGCATTACAATAAAGTTCTCAGCGACCAATATAATAATGCTTTGTTCTATTTTAATTTTATTTAGTAGCCTTAATCTGAATTTAGTTTAGCTTCCTCTAATTTTGATCAAATAATACCATATTTTTCAGGTTCATATTATCTATGTGTGCCTTCTAAAAGTTATTTTTTTCAAACCGATTTAAATCAAGTTAAGGGACCCAATATTAAAGATTTTACAAAATACTTTAAATTGTTGAATGCTGTTGTTATAGAAAAGCTTCAACATTTGGTTCAAAATGAACACACCATCATCCTCTTAGATTCTCCTAACACCATATGTTGCAATTTTTTTAGTTTGTGGTTGATTTGCTCTAAATGCGGTTTGCTATATTTAAAAGTCATGTATGAAGTGTAATCTGTCTTTAAAGCTTCCCCACTTTCTGTCAATAATGTTTTGTAAGGTTTTCACGACACTTTAGCTCGTATGCAGATGTTTTGTTTGAACTTTCATTTAGCTGAACTCTCACCTCAGTCAGCTCGTCATGGCCTTTACCCTCCCATTTTCTTCATTTAAGATATCTGTAAAGATTGGCCCTTCAGTTCATCTGCAAAAGCTTTCTATTTGACCTTAATAATAGAACGATTATTTTCAGTTTTTAAGTTCTAAAGACTTACATATTCGTCCCTTAACAGATAATCTACA
This sequence comes from Musca vetustissima, assembly GCF_032173495.1. Lineage (NCBI taxonomy): Eukaryota > Metazoa > Arthropoda > Insecta > Diptera > Muscidae > Musca > Musca vetustissima. Next base: position 3,734 of record NW_026876929.1, on the reverse strand, counting down.
GTGGTTCATAATTCAGAATATTGAACTCCATTAATTTTGTCTGATATTACTATTTACAGCCAATGTGGCGTATTATTACTAGAATGTGAATTAAAATAAATTATACGCTCCGTTACCCTCATTCGTTAAAATAATGAACAATTACTAAAATCTTTCGTTTGATAAGCAAATATCGTTTAATAACTCACACACAAATTTAGCATGTTATGACCAAGTAAATTGAAATGTTTGAATGTAGTTAAATAAATTATTAAACAGTAAGGAAAGTAGTAAAGTATTTCGACCTAGTAAGAGCAGATTACAATTGTAAGCATCTAGACATCAAGTTTTAGACATCTATCTATAAAACTTGCATATGTAGATTCATAGGTACATTTTTGATCACTTCTTCAAAAAATGGTCCTTAACCCTCCCCTTCCCGCTACAATTAGCTATTCGCACCTTGTTTTGGGCAGAAATGGTACTACCAGATTTAGTACATAGTAAGCGATATATAAGTCGAAGCTTTTAAAAAATAGTTACTCTATGGTAACCTTGGAGAACCACGATAATAGACACTTCGAATAATTTATTGTTAAGAATAATTCTCCCGATTTAACCACTCTTAATTAGATTTTAATCAGTGAGCGGAGTTGTATAGTCGGACGAGGCCGACCATACGATATCCTACACGGAACTCAAACTTTTTGCGAATCTAAATTCCGAGCCTGGGCAATGTTTCGTGATAGTTGCCCCCTCTTGCCCGATTGGAGGTTAAGAGCACCACTTCCTTACACTTCGAATATCCACTACAGTCCCTCTAATTAGTTGTCCAGATTCCCTTCACCGTGGGTTGTGTTGTTCGGCTGATATTTGTGGCCTATAGATCGATTCGACAAATAGAAAAAAATAAGTTTTCGGTCCATTTCATTCCAATATTGTTATCTGATCATCTCCGAAAATTATAGGCGTTGTTCTTGACCATAACTGGAAACTCATGGAACATTTCAAAGTGATCAGCGCTATATTTCCGCCCTCTAGTGTGGTGATTGGTCCATAACTGTGGCCTGTATCGTATTTACAAATTATAATGGACAGACGGACGGACGGACACACAAGTCTAGATGGACACAGCTAGTCGAGATATGACCCTGACAACATAGTTTTGTAGGGTATAAACATATTTTATTATATTTTTAATTTGTTTTCATTATGTCCCTTCTATGTTCGACCCCCTCGCCCTACGACATTTAAAGTAAGATCCCACACTATTGTTATTTGAAAAAATAAAAAACAAAATAATAGACTTAGTCCTGATTTACATTAGGCGAGTTTACTTGCGGCAATTTTTATCGTTCTCTTTTGAACTTGCTTCATGCGTCTATACAAGGCAATTCGGTTTCCAAAATATTTTTTTATTTGTTGTTTTTTCACATTTAAATATATATAAAACTAGCAGGATCCGTGGCGCTTCGCTGCCCCTGAATCTTGAATTTTTATATGCTCGTATTAACAATACAGAAATGTGTTAAATATCTATGCGATCTCTTGTCTTCCTATTTGTATAGAAGTTATTGAATTTTTCGCTGTTTTCTGTAATGGTGGTAATTCTTGTTTCCTTTGAAACTAAGAAAAAGATGTTTTTCATATACTGAAAAAATTCAATATTGATATCTTTTATAAATTTTATTTCGTTATAAGTATGTATGTATGTGCATGAAACTGAAGAGAAGACTGTTAGTATAATAAATGAACTGGTCGTTATTGTCAGTACAGATAAGTACACTTAATAGGGTAAAAACTATTTTGCACATCTTAATATTCCACTATCCGACTTATAACGTGTTTTCCAGTTGAAAATAAATCGTTTTATAATTAAAGTCAACGGTTATAAAGGGTGTAAGTGACATTCAATCCATTTTGTATTTTTTAATAAATTGTTAGAGTATGTTAGGGTCTTCACTTCAAATACTATTTTCAATAAACTTATTCTCAATTAGTCCCACACGATTTTTATTTTTTTTTTTATATATGAACAACCCTAATATTCGATATCAGGCATTTACATTTTTTCTATAAGAATACTATTTGGTCTGTTCCCGTACTGAATCTTTTCATTGATCTCCGACAAACACTCAGTGAAACTTTGCCTAGAGGATTGAAATTTGGAATCGGCAGACGAAATTTGATCGGAAGTTATACCCTCTGAAGTCATCAAATAATCAATACACTTATCATGTGTCCTTGACTTTAGACCACAACTCTTGAAGTTCCGAGATTTGAATTTCAAGGTTGAAAATGGTGTGACTCTCCGGCTTAAGCATCGGAAGCACGAATAAATTGTGTCAATGGAGTGACCGACATGATTCTATAGAAAAACACACGATAACGAAGCAAAAAAGTTCAAAAACTCTATATTCTTACTATTTTAGGACGACTAGAACCGAATATAGGGTACACACAGTCGAACTTGCAAAAGGATCGATGAAAAAGGACGAAATACAGTCGATAGGAACAACTAAAAACAACAAATTTTGTGAAATTTCCAAAAAAAGGAACAAAAATTGACGAAAAAATTTTAAAATCGCAATTACCGACAGTAGGGAGCACGAAATTTCAAATTATGCTATAATTTTGCAGATAAATAATTTTTGTTGTAAAAGTAAATATCTATTTTTTCGCAAAAAAAAACAATAATTTCTGTTTAATTTAGAAAATCTATTGATTTCATTCTCTTGGGCGTTTACGCTTTTATTGTGTTTCAAAACGCATTGAATTCCATATTCGTTACAATCTTCATACTCCGTAATATTACAACATTGAAATGTCAAATGACAGATTCTAACGAGTATGGAATTAGCGCCGACGCCACCTTCCATTATTATTGTTGACTCTCAAACTCTCTCTTTTCGTTGGCCTACCAATCAACAGGTAATCTGTCACTCTATTTTTCCACTCTTCTATTTTTTATCAATAAAGCAACTGCCTTTATTTTAATTTAAATCTAAAAACGTTCGTGTTTTTATTTCTTCTATTTTGCACGCCATTTCGGCGCCAACATTTTGGTCCATTCGAACCGGAGACGAGCTTTTGGAAGCGAAGTTCTAATTGGTTTTTTTTCTCGTTTGCCTTTCAACAGCAAAAAACAACAACACAACATCATCATAATTATCATCATTATCAACAAAAACAGGTAGGTCAGTGCAGTGCCTTTTCATTTTTTTTGTGAGCTCGCGGAAAAAAAATAATAAACAAACATAATAATAACAACCAAAACATAAACAAATTCGACGGCCTATTTGCAACAAAAAATACAACGGCCGCTTTACAACGTTTTGTCGTTTCGTTTACCTCTCCGTCTGTCGTATATTAGTCGCGGACGGACTAATCGCGATCAGTGAAAAAAGAAAAAAAATTGTTAAAAATTTTCGTATTTAATTTGTGTTTTGATTCTAAAAAGTGAGTGGTTATTTTATAATAATTTTTCTATTAAACGTTTTTAAAAAAACAATTTGTTTTATTAATTGAAATTATTAAATTATTTTCAAAATAAATAACAATAATTTGAAACACCCCCACTCACTCTAATATTTGGTTGCATTCCATTCGAATAGCAAGAAAAAAAATATAACCAAACGCAAAAATATTTTCGTTTATTTCTTTTTCCACTGATCGACAATACACAATTATATTTACATACCTACGCTGGTTAACGTACGTACGTTGGTTGTCACCATACACAATTATAATTACAT